>NC_079436.1:27646443-27771443 GCF_903798145.1 Danio aesculapii
TTTCGAATGCTTGTACCATCAATGTGTTATTTGGACCACTGTTTGTCCAGTGCATCGGGTAGTCGGTTGGTTTGAATGTCATTTGTGTGCATTGGATGCTTGATTTCAAAGGTAAAGGCCTTTGTTTTGCAGTAACAGCAAGAGATAAACTATGAAGTTTTCCGGATGTCCACTCGCAGTTTGGAGACATCAGCCCAAGGTCGATTGACTCTGGGAATGGAGGTCTGTACAACACTGAGGAGGACTGAGGGGTTAACAATGGTCTATTTCAGCCAGTGCAATGACTTGTAGAAACCCAGATATTCCCTGATAAGACAGAAGTAATAAAAAATAAAATGCAACGAGAGAACGGCATAAAAAAGATCGATTATTTCATTTGTCCACAAACACGTTGTGCCTATATTCGTTTGTCCATGACAATCAACATCATGGCTTAGATGCTATGTACGCTAGGAACGTTATTGCCACAGTCCTGCTGTTTATTCAAGTGGACAGTTATATGTTTATGTTCGTGTGTTTCCACAGCGCAGGCTACAATGTGGTCTCGTACTCCAGGCGCTCTTGAACCAGCGTGTCGTCTTTATATTGGAGACGCGGCGGGGTTGGAGACGAGTCAATGGCCAAAATGGCTTTACGTATACTCCTGTCTAGCACGTGCCTCTCCCAGGCAGGATAGCGGTTCCTGCACAAGTCTATTTTGATGACTGTCTCCTCCAGGCGTGGGGCACGGGACGACGGAGTGGATGGTGCGGTGGGACGCACCTGAAAGACGGGCACGCAGCCGTCCCGCTCACTGTACTTGGCCTCGCGGTCAGCGTCCCTGGCTAATGTTCCTCCGCGGTTAGAGCGCAGGGAGTTGGTGGCACCTTCAGGGGGTAGCGTGAAGGTAGCAGTGGGGTCCTCAAGCTGGACCAAACTGGCTGAGCGACCAAAACGTGGCCCGTTAGGATGGAAGAAAGCATAATACATGAGCATGAAGACGATGCCAGTGAAGAAGCTGGAGAAGATGACGCACAGGGCAGGCACGGCGAAGGCATCCGTGCTGGGCGGCGATCGATAAAGGTACCAAAGGGCACTCAAAGCTGTGTTTTCCAACAGGATCATGAAGTAGTAGATGAAGAGACGGCATCGGGTGCGTCCTTCCTTTACATTAAACCAGCTGAAGATGTAGATGATGCCCACCACCATGTCAAAGACGATCTCCTCCCACTTGGTGATGCAGAATTCGGTCTCGCAGTGTACAATCCAGAAGGTCATGATGCACCAGTGCAGCACAATGAAAATGCCGAAGTAGAGCTGGAACACGGAGGCGAAGAGAGCAAAGGTCACCACACGAGCGGCGATAGTGAAGAAGTGCCAGCAGAACTGGATGATGACGGCTAGGTAGCTGACAGGCTTCTTGTCATCACGGGAATCACGCAAGGCCTTCTGGTAGGAGGCTAGAGCCCAGGCCAGGGACACCAGAGAAGCAGCCGCTGTCATCCCTGCAATAAAGGAGAGAAGAGTTGAGTTATGGCTGAACGTCACATTAAGTATTCCTGTCCATCAACCCTAGACAAGTAAGCATGAGGAGAACTACACATATGTGAAGAAATTCAAACTTTCATGTGTGCCTGGTGTGTTTTTTGGGTCACACTATATTATTTATCACTATTAATAAACGGCGCAGTAGGTTGTGCTGTCGCCTCACAGCAAGAAGGTCGCTGGTTTGAGCCCCGGCTGGGTCAGTTGGCGTTTCTGTTTGGAGTTTGCATGTTCTCCCCACGTTCGCGTGGGTTTCCTCTGGGTGCTCCGATTTCCCCCACAGTCCAAAGACATGTGGTACAGGTGAATTGGGAAGGCTAAATTGTCCGTAGTGTATGAGTGTGAATGAGTGTGTATGGATGTTTCCCAGAGATGGGTTGTAGCTGGAACAGCATCCGCAGCGTAAAAAACATGTGCTGGATAAGTTGGTGGTTCATTCTGCTGTGGCAACCCCGGATAAATAAAGGAACTAAGCCGAAAAGAAAATGATTAGATGACTATTAATAAACCATTAACTAAGACTTTTAGCTTAATAAAATAGTAATATGCTGCTTTTTAATAGTTAGTAAGACAGTAGTTGGCTTTAGGTATTAGTAGGATTTGGGATATAGAATAAGATCACGTTGAATATGTTCTTTATAAGTATTAATAAACAGCCAATATTTGAATAATAAGCCAGTAATTATTGACGAGAATTGACCCTTCGCAGCCGCTTGATTGACAGGCAATGCGGCCAATCATACACAGATATTCTGTGCCCCCACTTTCTCCTACAAGCAAAACAGACAGGCCAACTGAAATTGGTATGTTATTTGTACAGAAATTATTCACCATTTCCCTGGGGACTGCACAAATTGCTTGGGGGGGATGCCAGACAGTGAGGAAGGGGGGGTGGGGGCGTGGCTTTGCAAAGGGTGAATTGGTAATTCAACTAAAGTGAACTCTAGAGCGGATCGATTGTAGTGAAAAAGCAATACGATCTGAGCTAAGCTCTATCACAGTATATTATGGATATATGGCTATAGGAAGAGAGAATTATGAGTAGAGTGTCATTTCTACCGGTAAATGTGTGTTTCATGTCAAATACGCCAGTGATAGCATGCTAACTATTAACGAGAGCTGTTTATTCGTTAGGAAAATTGACCGAACTGCAGTCTTAGTTTATCTGTCATTCCTCTCTATAGTGTAACACCTGTAATGCATAATTCTAACCAAGGCTCTGTATCAGAAAGTCTTATGTCTAGACTATGTCTGTGGGTGTCACCATTTAAAATCAAATCGCAGCTTTTCGCTTATAATGTCTTATTGCTCATCGTCATAAATTAAAACAAGGACTCATAGCTGAGCAGGACTGTAAAAAATAAAGCATGGAGCTCTGACCAATGTGAGGAGAGTTTACTCGCACGTGACTTGTTTTAGCTATTTTGGTCCATTTAGAGACTTTGTCATGTGAACGCAAACCGCACCAAGAACAAAGTGCAACATTGTAACAATTTTAATCCCTGTTTCAGAACAAAACAATTGATCTACAGGTGTTAAAGCATCCTAAAAGGAACTCCAGATGCACCTGATCACTGTTGCCCTGATGAAGGCAGCTCTCTGCCAAAACGCATAGTGTTTTTTTTTTAAACATTAGCCATGTGAATTAAGGCTTTTCAATATTTTTTTCCACATCTTTCCAGTGCCTTGGACAGATTTTTGCTGTTTGTTCTGATATATCCCTTAGAGGGGGGGGGGGGGGGGTTTATGTTAAAATCACACTTGAAAGACACATGAACACATATGAAACCAATGGTTTTACAATATTTTCCAAATGTTCAAAACCCCACATTTCATTAATGTTTCTAATCTAGTCTTTACTTTTTTCATTCATTCAGCTTTGTGTATTTAGGAGAAAAAATGCTACGGTAGCTTTAGAATTATGTTGTGAAAATTAAGGTGCAAATGTTCTTGACTGTTCGTAAATAAGACCACAATTACAAAGCTCTCTTGTGCACCGTGCATCATACTGCTAAATAATGTTACTAGACAAATTACACAAACTAGTGAATTTGAAAAGTGTTTTCCAGCAGTTCATTACTTAAAGTGCCCACAGGAAACCATCCTTATAGTGTGCTTTTAATCCCCTTGAGGCCTGCAGTGCGTTTTCTGCTAACCAGCTATAAATGTAGCTTGACATGTGAAGCACCTCTTTCCCAGATACAAAAAGGACACTGGTTTGCAACGCAGAATAAGATGTGCTCACCAATGCATGCAAATGCATTTATCTCGTTACTACATCTTTATGTATTCATGACTCTGGAGGATACATTAGGAAGTGGGCTAATAGAGTAGCTCACGCATGGAAGTGTCCGTCAATGGCTCGCGCTGCAGTGCTTGTCATGTGTGCCCTTCCTGTAATGAATATGTTTCAGACCCTTTCTAGTGAGTCACACCACAACATGGATTACAAGCTCCAGCCCTAATCAAAGCTGATAAACGGTGACTCAAGAGATGTGGTTTATTTTGATGAGACTTGTGTTTTATTCCCTCTTCAGGGAAAACAGCTTCTTCGGAATTCTGCTTAACAGCACCTTTCCACATTTATGATTCACTGGCCCGTTGAGTGAGACATTATCCATCATGGTGTCCCGAAATCTTGATTGTGCTTAATGGGGGAGGCTTTATAAGCCATCTGCATCAGGCTGAGTGCAGTAAAGCAAGCAGCAGTGAGTACAGGTGTGTGAAGCACATAGTCACACTCTGTTCTTGTGGATTTGGCTGAGTTTGAGCTACTGGAGTGATCAGTGTCTTGTAGGAGTGAGGGAAACTCAATACAAAAGCTGCTTTTCCACTATGTGGTACAGTATATAGCTCCATTCAATTTGCTCACCTCAGTTTGCATTTTCACTGCAGTTTATTAGCATATAAAGTAAGTGGGATTATATACTTGCACTGTCTATACTGCCTTTTCCAAACTGTTCCATTCCAGGTCATCCCAACAAGCAACCTCAACTACCAACAAGAGGAATATCTGGACTTCTTCTACTGACCACAATGCTGCCATTGCAAGTGTCTTTTTCTTGCCGTGGTACAAAAATGGTTTCTTTCGTGCAAACCAACAGTGCAACAGTGGCTATATATTAAATATTAATATTAAATATTGTGGTTTTAGTGTCTCATGTTGCAAACCCAATGGCACTGGTAGTGACGATTCTCTCATGACCAATTGTTGATTATCAGCGTGTATATATCACGTTTTGGTAATGGGAAGGCTTGCTTGAAACCTAGCCTGAGGTACTAAAAAAAGTACTAGGCAGTGTAAAAACCCTTAAAGTGAGTTGTACTGAATCCAACTGTGCTATCCATGCTGTGGAAAAGCACCTACAAATTGCACACACTGTCCAGTTATTTCATACTGAAAGAATCACAGCACAGGGGAAAGTGTTCAAAATTAAGTTACTGAAATGGAGGATTATTGTAGTTACACCATCTAGAGAAGTTCAGGACCCCCCAAAAAAGTGTTACTCAATTCATAAATTAAGGAATGGTTTACCTGAAATGAAAAAAAAAAAAAAAAATCCTCATTGGCGTTCAATATATTTAGGTTTTTCACACATAAACTAGTTAAATTTGGGTCATTCTAAACCCTGGGTATAAGGGATCTCGATTTATGTTGGTTTACATATCACATTGCTTACAATTTAATAAGTAAAGGGACAGTTCACCCAAAAATGACAATTCTGACATCATTTACTCACTATTCACTTTTTATGTGCTTTGAATAAAGCTGGAAATTTGTAACCATTAGCTTCTTTAGTATTTGTTTTCCCTATTACAGAACTCAAAGGTTACAGGGTTTCACCTTTCTTCAAAATATCTTCTGTGTTTAAAAAGAAACTCATAAAGGCTTGAAATCATGAGAATGAGCGAATGGTGAGTACATTTTCATTTTTGAGTGAACTATTCCTTTTATTGTTAGATATTCATACTCTGGTGTTTCACACTGTACATTCCTAACTCCAGGATTGACATTCTTATTTCCATATTTGCAGTGTTAGTGTTTTTTTTACTGGTTGAATGCAGTATGCATCCTATTTACATAAAGTTTCTTTTTTTACATGAAGCATTGCACATTGTCTTGTTAAATACTGCCAACATTTTAGTTTTTTAATGTACTCTACAGACTGTAAGGGTAAGAAAGAATTTGGCTCTTCTTGACTTCAGCTGACATGATTTTTGTAACTATTTGATATCTTATCCCTCCAATGTTGAAATCACAGACAGTGTTTTCATAACTGTTTAAAGCATGTAAATATATGGTACATGACTGACTATTGATTGAACTTTCTAACACAGCATTGTTTTGCACTGTATACATCTGGCACCACAATGCAGGTTACAGCGCAATAATAGTAATGTATTAACATTGTTTAATAACCCTGGGTTACAAAAAACAGCAACACAGGCTCATTCTGAAAACTTAGCCCTATATATACGTTTCTGGAGATCACAAATTATGTAGCCAGAAGTACGTATGGCTGCATTTCGTCTTTAAAACAAGCGTTATGAGGTGGTATGTTGCTGTTCCTTTTTACGCTTACCAGCTGACCGCTTACCTCCGTGTGGATGGCTTTGACGGTGTTACCAGTTTGTCCAGTTACGCTCGCCGCATTTGTCAGCGGACTTGAGACGCAAAGAGAAGCTAACCATGACGACGGGGTTCGAGTCCGGCAAGAACGGTTCCAGAAAGCAAAAACAGAAGCTAAAAAATAAAAGTAAACAAGTAAATAACCAGGTGAGAATGTGGTAAGATCTAAAAACGTGGTAAAAATCAGACGAAGGCTTGTCTTTTTTTGGATTGCTTTTTAAAACTGTCGGTTTAGGGAAGTGGGTGGGCTGGTCAATCTGTGCTTTTGAAAACATTATTGGTTGGGTATAGGGAAGGTGGAGGGTGGGTCAGTTGATCAGTCAGTCATTCATTCAGTCAGTCAGTCGACAGCAGCCTCTGGTGGGTTTACGGGAGAACAGCAGAAGCGAATGGCACTCGCGAGAGAAATTTGAGATCTCAAAAGCATACACAGCGGCCTGTGGTGAATTTGTGAAAACAAAAAACGCAAAAAAAACTCAGCTCCTGGGATGTATTTGGCGCTCTCCATAAATGTATATAGCCGTACGTTTTCAGAATGAGCCTGGGTTGAAAAAACTCTTTTGTTTACAAAGACAAACATGTTTAGAACAACAAAAGTTATTACAAAATTATAATTTTTGGATGAACTAACAATTATTTTGTCAAACATTTGGCATAAAATAAAAAAAGGCACTTTTTCTAAATCGGCATATAAAAATGAAGGTCAAATGTGACAATGAAGGTCGGAGTAATGATGTTGTTTTTAGCATTTTAGCATCAATTTAGCATCGATGAGAGACATTAAACTTTTGACCAGTGACATATTTGTCTAAGCATAATTAAGCATAAGTGCTTTCAATTTTCATAATACAGCATTAAAACACGTTTCATCTTAAAGGTAAAACGCACAGGATAACGCAAGGAGAACCAACCATATCAACTTAAGTTTAGAAAAAAACTTGTGCTCACTTGAGCTTGATGTTTCCCCCATTAAATGTGTCTCTCTGATGTATTAAAATGTTTAACAGTCATAAAATACTGTGTTGTCTTTCATGTCTGGTTCAAGGCAAGCAGCATATGGCTCTCACTTATTAAAGCTGAAACGTCTCTTTCCCTTGTCAGAAAAAAAAACCTGAATAAATCTGACATTCCCACAGCATTACAGCGTTCCTGAGATACCAAGACAGCCTTTGAATTTATTAGTTCTCTCATTAATTCCAAATAAAAAAAACAAGTGTAAATATTCTCTCGTCTTTACCTCCCACATTGATATTCATACCCAAATCATATCAAGTCAATGCACAGCTTTCAGAATAATGTCCTTTTTATTGTCCTTCTGTATAATCTTGTAGTGCAAACACTGATAACAGGAAGCTTCAGTGCCAATCGTTTCCTTTCAAAAGCATCAGTAAAAAAAATAAAAAATAGCAGAATCTCACGTTCCTAAGATAACAGCATCGCGGTTACCAAGGCCATAAATAATTGAATGAGTCCTCATGTGAAATGATGAATGTGCAAAGACGTGTTAATTTGTGTCCAAATAAAAGTGCGTATTATTTTCATTTCACAGAGGCCGTTCGTCAAAGGCGTGACAGACAGATTTGCCATTTCTCTGCCATCTGTATTCAAATGAGCCTCGCATTATGGACTTCTACACCCAACAAAGCAGACGATCGATGCTGAAGATATTCATTGATAGCATAAGATTGCGCATTCATTACAGAGAATGTGCACCCTGGCCGTCTATTTCATTAGTCTAAAGAGCAAATAAACGTGCAGAATCCTTATCAGTGAAAGGACTTGATGGTGAGACTCCCACAGCAAGTGTTGAGCAGTGGTCACGTCCTCGATGGAGGAAAACAAGACAACTACAAGGGTGAAGGAAAGGCAACGGTCTTTACAACTTTAGATTGTGAATAATTTCTCATAAATGCATATCATTAGAAACAACTGACTATTGTCAGGATTCTGCCACTTCGGCTTTGTTAATTCTTGTAGGGTCCAGACATTAGTCCTTTTATGTCTTCTATGTTGTGCTCGGCTCAAGTTTTCTCAGGTCGAGCACAAGGTTACAGTATAATAGTTTTAGATTTTTCATTTCATTTTTATTTTGTTTTGACTTTTTGTTTACAAATTCAGTTAGTTTTAATTAGTTTTCAGAGGTAGATTCACAAGTTTTGTTAGTTTTTATTTTTGAAATTGGTTAGTTTTAATTTAGTTTTAACTAGTTTCAGTTTTTTTCTAGTAAATAAGGATATTTGTTAGGTGCAAGATCCAAAATCATCAGAATAAATATTGTGTAATAAAAACTCAACCAAAGATACGTTTTTTGAAACATGTATTTGGAGAACACATGAACACTATCATCTACCACTACCTTCTACCCATCCTCAAATTCAAATGCAGCAGCCCACAAGATAGCATCCAAATACAATATGTGTGCAAGGCTGCTTCTGAGGTTAGATACACAGTAGTGATAGGAAGTTCAGATCTTTAACGCAAACCAGATCTTTTGTGACAATCCCCACATGTTAGGACTCAACATACCAAAAATATGTAGTCAGCAATCATAATTTCAGTCAGTTAAAGCATCATCATGATCTGAAAGGTTTCTTACAATTAAGTTTTGCAACCCAACTGAAGCATGATTCACTTTTTTTAAATTCAATTGCAATTTTCTGTTTTGAAATAAACGTTTTTTACACCAAATCCTCTGATTTTAGCCCTCGGTTTACCCACGCTGCAGTTGTTCAAGTTTAGTTCAGTCACAGCAGGCTGCCATGTACTGTTTGAGTTCGGTTCACTGAATCACGCATGTGCAGTTTTATAGGTTCATTCATTTTTGTTTCAGCTTAGTCCCTTTAATAATCTGGGGTCGCCACAGTAGAATGAACCGGCAACTTATCTAGTACTGACCCAGCCGAGGCTCGAACCAGCGACCTTCTTGCTATGAGGCGACAGCACTACCTACTTGCTACTGCGTCACCATATATATATATATATATAAGTGCAATAGAAATAAAGATTAATTGAATTGAATTCTGTGTTCCGGTGGTTTCACAAGTTTGTTTTTCTGAGGTAACTTGACAAGAAGGGTCTCTAGGAGAACACAAGTCCATTCTCTGCATACTTGGTTATTGAGAAATGATTTCTAAAATTGGTTTTATTTATGGTTTTAGTAAAATAGTGGACATTTTAAAATGCAAAGTAGATCTCCAATAATAGAGTCTCCCAGCCAAATCTGAAGCAACATACCATGACAAGACTAGTTATTCAGCTACCATTTAGTTAGTGAAATGACATTAATATATTCCGATCAAATCTCTGGCCTACAGATTAATTAGAGAACAACACATTTTTTGTACCATTTCATAATTTTCTTTTTTTTTTAGCAATAGAATAAACATTTAAAATGAATCAGGTGATTCTTGAGGCTGATATACAAGAGTTCATTTATTAGTACTAGAAAGGTGTTGTTATATCATCCTAAAAATAGTAACATTTCTCATTTTATTAGTACTTTAACTCTATAACTGCTTGCTCTACTAAATGGTTGACTATTTTGACTCTTTTAAATAATGACTGCTAAAGCTATTTAAAGAATGACTGTTTTTTATTAATGGTTTACACACACAGCACTGTTGGTTTACAATAAACAAACATAATCCTGTTGCACTACTACACTTGATTATGGTTTTATTGTGAAAAAAAAAACAAGAAAACATGTTAAATGAGAATATGAAATATTTTATGTCATACTTCAAAAAATAAAGATGATTTAGTATTCCGAATTTTTGGGGGGACTATGATTTTAAATAAACTGATCTTACACTTCATATTTTCAGATTTTTCATAGTTCATATATTCCAGTACTTTTACCATAAACTGACATATCAACCATTTGGTAGAGGTTGATATTTTAGAAATTATGGGATGTGTTCAAAGAAACGCATTGAGTGTTAACTAGCGACGTTAGGAGTTAAGAAATGCAATCTAATTTTTTTTCTTGGTGGGGCAGTTAAAGGGTTAAGAATGACAGCTTTTTAATTGGATTTATGAACAGCAGTGAAGCAATGCAGCTGATGCTGGTCAGTCATGTGATGATGACAACATGACAAATGTAGCATGTCCAAATTTCATTCATACTGCACAGAATCATACTTAAAAACATGTTTCTTCAGTGCCTGCAAAGAAATTACTTGTTCAAAATATGTGAAAATTCTGTACCTCCTCGTGTGTAATTCTGGATGCAGCCATTGTGTGTAGCATTCAGCTTCTACCCCTTCTTTTTTACACGCATATCCACGCAGTGCATAATTGATTAAACTGATGTTGGCATTACATTTATAAAGCAACATACAAGAATGAAATATAATCTTGACAAGTGCTTGATGCTAAAAATAAAGAGTTAAGTGCAATCAAGTCTTGATAGAGAAGTCAATGTAGTTCTCATGCTGTTATGCTAAACACCCAAAGTGTGTTTCAGAATGTGAACTGTTCTTTTTTGAGATTTAAAATTTGTTTAGGCTTTCTGTCTTATTTGATAAGAAAACATTGCACTTTTTATTATAAAAAAGCAGACTGTTTTGGTTTCAAATAGCGGCCAGGGGCATCTTTTGTTGTTATAACAACAGTTACCTTGTGCTGTGGGGTGCAGAAATAGAGAAAGTTGGCTTGTGTGTTTTTTAAAGTTAGTGTGCAGAGAATGTTGTTCTAGTATGAATGAAGGTTCTAGTAAAATAAGTGTGAATGTCCACCAAAGCAGTTTTTCAGGAGCTGAGCATTTTTTTTCTTTAGATTGTTGTCAATTGAAGTGCAACGTTTTTTAAAATGACAGTAGCATGGAAAGGCACTGAGCATGTCATTTTTGGTTGCACAAGAACACGTTAGAGGACATGCTCCTTTCATGCCATTGCATACAGGCCAGTTTATACATTTGCATCAAGTGCACTCCACACAAACACTTTGCTACATGTCACAGTGTTGGATAGCACAAAAGCTATAAGTAGTCGGCTTGATAGCAGTTACAAATGTGGGTAGGGCCAAGAGCCACAGTAGCAGAGTAAGCTCAGTGGTGCAAGCGTTTAACAAGTGTTGAGTCCAATGGAGGAGCCCAAGATGGGTACTTTTCTTTTGTGTTTACTTTATGATTACAGTTGTTGGACGTCTACCGGTTCTCACCTCATTCTAACTTGAATGAGTGAGTTTGAGCTGCTCGTACTGTAAGTTAGCATTGCACACATTTCCAGTGGAAACAAAACACCCACATAAAAACCCAACACCGAGGAACATAAAAGCCCACTACAATTACCACTTTTTTTTCCACAACCTACAGAAAATAAAAATAGTTACAATAAAAATACAACATGCAAATAAAAAGTCATCAGCCTTTTGATTGTTATTTTTTTCTATTGGATTGCGACCCCTGGGGTGTTCATGTTAGTCACCTAAACCTTTTAAAACATTTAAGTGAAGTTCATTTATAAACTAATTTCTAGAGGATCACCTGCTTACGATTGACCACAGCTGGTCCTGCATTAGCTAATTCATAATTCACCAATCAGATGATTTCTAAGTCTCCATAAATAACCTAAGTTCCATACCACAGCCATCTTCGTTTTGAAAAATTCCCCCCTTCCACCCTCCTCCTTTCCTAGATGGGTGGCACGGTGGCCCAGTGGTTAGCACTGTTGCCTTACAGCAAGAACGTCACTGGCTCAAATCCTTACCAAGCTATTCAATGTTTCTGTGCGGAGTTTACATGTTCTCCTCGTGCTCGCGTGGGTTTCCCCCAGGTACCCCCGATTTCCTTCCACTGTCCAAAAACATGCAACTTTAGTTAATTGACTAATACAAATAGGCACCATAGACGTGCTACTAGTAAGTAGTTATCCCTTCATAGCAATCCTTATTTGGTCATTAGCTACAACATCAGGGAAGTTTCGAGATATACCTGAGCTCAAACTCCCCTCTCGCCCTGCAACGGGAGGGAGCCTGAACTCGAGGATCTTATGAGCTCAGGGCTCTCTCCCAAGAGAACATGCCAAACACGCTTTATAATCAATCATCAGCTCTTGAATTTAATTTAAAAATAAATACGGGCCATGACGATTATCTCAAAGTGGCAGTCTCCAAAATTAAACCAAGAAAAGACTTGTGCTGAAAACACTGTGCCCACCAGTCTCATTAGGTGAGGATAATATTAAATTAAACATATGAATAAATGTGCATATTTGTGTTGTCAATATGCTCATGTTTACATAAGACATTTGGTGTGTGTGAGCCGCTGTGTGCAACATTTGTATGTTTATAACCATAAATAGTGGGGGTTGTGAGTAACTGGGATTGTTATTTTGGGGGTTGTGGGCTAAAAAGTTTGGGAACACCTGCTGTAGAGTAACACAAACAGGACCAAGAGCCCTGCATTTGAGCCCGAGCTGTAAGCTGTTGGATAAGGGCAGGGCTACAGCCTGTGCGTCTCAGGCCAGGGTCTGTAGCACGATGTCATACTGGATCAGGTCCATTATGTAGTTGATATTGTAACACCCACTGTGGTAACACCCATGCTACTGTGAGGGTTGGGTTTAGGGTTGGGTTGGGGTAGACGTTAATAACTGTGAGGGCTGGGTTTAGGGTTGGGGTTGGTGTAGACAGTAATAATACACAATGTAATGGGTAATTTAATAATTAATTTAACCCTCTACTGCATGGTGTTGGCATATGGCAACATGATGTTTCGGTTCATTTCCCTGCCAATGTTTCTTTAGGACTAACGTTTTTTTTTTTTGAGAAAGAAACCCTTAGTTAACCAATGATGTGCTTTGGTTAAGTCACATGACATGCAGTGTTTTTTTGTGGTGTGATTTCTGACAGACTGGCGTTTATTGTGAGTAGTTGCTAAATGCCACTATTGGATGTTGTTGCCTTATGGCAACATATCATAAAGTACCTTAAAAAAACTTTCTCAATTTTTTTTACAGCACTTCAAGTTAAGCCATTCTAATATAGATCTATCATAATGCGTGCACGAGAGGGTTAAATAATTCTTGTATCTAGCGATAATCACTCGCCCCTGCACCTCCACTACTTATTGGACCTGATCCAGTACGTCATCATGCTACAGGCTGCAGCGAGGACATCTTCCATGTGAGCCTGGAACAGTACAGCATGGTTATAAACCATTCTCTGCCCTGAATTCTAGGCATGGTTAGACAACCATGTTGAAAATTGCTGGACTAGTAGAACATGTTCACATGATATCACCTTCGTTGCCTGGATGCCAGTGTCTCTAAAACTGACAAGTGGAAGCATGCCAATTATTTATTTATTTATTTATTAGTTTGTTTGTTTGTTTGCCTGTTTGTTATTCAACTAATTAAATATCAGAAAATAATCCCACAGAAACTGATATATACGATCATCATACATGTTGCCGTTTACATTACCAAGGAAATGAATGACGCATTTGCATTGCATTTCAAGAGTTTCGTTATTAGCACCACAGTGGAAAATTTGCAATGCTGATTGGACTGGATCGGCATGGAATGTAAAGGGTAAACAAACAACTGTTCAGCCTGATAGTGGAAAAGTAGCATCTGATGCATTTCCGGCATAAACTCTAAACACCAGGAAAGAAACCCCACTGCCTACTAGTGTTTTAGAAGTATTATTGCAGAGCAACACAGACAAAAGGCAGAAGTATAGGCTCACTATGGCGTCAGCTACATGCAGGAGATGCGCGGCGGGGTACAGCGATCTCTCTATGCTGAAGTATAAATTAGGCTGAAGTCTATCAACCAGCACCTTCTCCAGTTTTTCTTATTCTTCTCATTATAGGAATGCTAGGTCTTGCTACTCGCTTGTTATTGGTGAGTTGTCAAAAAGCTGCTTGACGTGAGCATTATTATCAGAACAAAATATCCTTTTTCAACTTGAAAAGACACTGCAGTGACTAGCTCCATCCATCTATATCATCAATCTTATTCATCCATCAATCTATAATCATCTAATGTTTGTTTACACTGCGTTTTTTTTCTCCAATAGCTTATTTACGTGTTTAACCCACTTAGATTAAATCTGGCCCATTAGTAGCAGTAGAGAGAGAGAGAGCTGAGGGGGTGTAATGACTACTCTGCAAAGTGGGCTAATTAACTGACAGAGGCCAGGCTATAATTCTTCTTCTGTGGGCTCTTTGCCTGCGGCTTGACTCCGATGCTCTCTCCATGACGGTCTCCCTCCTTTCCTCCTTCTCTGGAATCCTGCGCACGTGCAGCGCATCCAGAGGAGCAGCGGTGACGTAATGCTCCTCGCTGCTCCTGCTCATGAGGGCTGCAGTAATTTGGAGAGGGGAGGAGGGCAGACAGTGTGTGTTGTGTGTTTGTAGGGTGTGTGGAAGCAGCAGGGTTATGCAAACCACAGCATCACTGCAGTATCTGCTTTATCTGCTTCTACAGGCCCTTCAAATCTGTGCACATTAAAGGAGGAGCTGACTAAAAAAGATGGAAATTCTGCCATCATTTTTCAACATTTGCTTACCCTCCTGTGGTTCCAAACCTTCTAAGTTGTTCCTTTGTCTGTGCATACAGGAAAATTATCTCTTTTTTAAAAGACATCTTTCTTCAAGAAAGATATTGGAGGACTGGAAAGCCCTGAAATAGAGCCTTAATTTTTAAATCTTTAAAATCTTTTATTTTGAGTCTTCATACTTTGCAACTATCTTTCATATTTAAGTATTTTTTTCTCATGAAAATATAATACAATTTAGAGTATATATTCTAAGAAGTATGTCGGTGTAAGTGTGTTCAAATTGTTTTTAAATATTTCAGTCATGCTGAATGGAGATGGAATATCGTTTCATCCGTATTTCAACATTTTGATCAGTTATTTAAATATTTTTATTGATTATTATTATATATTTGTGTTTATATTTAGTTATATGAAATATTAATGCAGACACCTGCAATTAATATTCATACTATGTATATAGAATCACTATTGGAAATTAAATTTGGTGCAGATGCCAAAATAGAACATAACATCTTTGACACGTACTGTCTAGTAAGCATACAGTTGAAGAATTATTAGCCCCCCTTTGATTTTTTATTTTTTTATTTTTTTTTTGATTTTTGGGGACCAGAGCACCCGGACACGGAGAGAACATGCAAACTCCACACAGAACTGCCAACTGATCCAGCCGGGACTCAAACCAGCGACCTTTTTCTTTAAGGTGACAGTGCTAACCACTGAGCCACCGTGCCATCCCGTAATGTAATGTAATGTGTGTATTTATATAGCGCATTTACCGTGTATGGCCATACACCCAAAGAGAAGTAACTAGCGTTCTCACCACCTTCAATATCCCAGCTGAAGTAAGTCCCTTGAGCAAGGCACCTATAGTAATCCCCAGCTGATCCACAGCAATGGCTGCTCACTGCTCCAGGTATATATTCTCACTGCTGTGTGTGCACTTGGAAAGGTTAAATGCAGAGCACAAATTCCAAGTGTGTCACCATTCTTGACCACAAGTCACAACTTTCCTTTCCTTACAAGTTTTGTTTATTGAGGGAATTAAAAAGCACTGCTGTGTTTAGGTGCTCTGAGTGCAGTGTTTATGACTTGTTTCCACTGACTGGTACGGTATGGTACGGTACGGTTTGGTTTGGTACGGGTCACCTTTATCAAGCTTGCGTTTCCACTACCAAGGGTACCCTTTTGGTGGGCGTGGTGTACGACAGAAAGTTTCAGTTGACATCATTCTCGCTCGAGGAAATGTCTACAATAAAGATGAACAGGTCGCTGTGATATCATATGAGAAGCACTTCTCACAAAACAGATGCTTCATACACATAAATACTTGTGTATAAATGTTTATTACTAACTTTTCAATGAACAAGAGTTGATTATAACTGCAGATCAATGACCGTGCGAAACAGCCTACTTTAACGTCTGTAATTATATTAAATAACTAAATAAATGAACATATATATGAACACATACAGCCCCTTACAGTCTCCGATATGTTATCAACTACAGAAGAACACACACAACAGACATTTCGTCCGTATTTAGGTTCAAAACAACACAAAATATAGCCTACAGTCAGTGAAAACCTCTTATCTGTGTATGTAATCTTCAGCAGCACATGTAGCCTCTGTTAGAGAGTAATTCCGTCATTCCCAGTTCATATTAGTCTAAAAGGTGAAGATAATAAGTTAGTTATACATGGCATTTTGTTCATGTTTGCTGAAAAATAATGTGCTCCTTTTTTTTCCGGCTCCTCCCTTGTTTTTTTCGCGCTTCACTCTCGCGTTTGTCTGTTTCTGACAGGATCGGGTTTCAAAAGCACGTCAATAATCAAGCGCACGTTATTATCATCAGCTCAAGAAGTTTGTTATTTCAGATATAGACGCGCGGCGAATGCAAGCAAGAAAGCGAAACCGCTCGTGCCTCAGACTGGCTCGTAAAAAACTACGGGGTACAGGGTAAATCTGCTCTTCTTCTTGGCTTTGTGGCTGTTCATCATGATGACGACAAGGTATGTTTGAGTCCAGGTCTACCATGGCTCGTTATTATATGTGTATATAATTCCGCTGTAATGTCTCGGCTCGTCGGCTGTGCGTGTATTTTAAACATGGCGGGTTTTTTGTTTTCATTCTGGCTTATTGTGTAAGCGAATGACGCCTCTCTGTAAACCAATAGCGTTCAGCTGCGCGTCTAGCTCCGCCTTTTGGTATCCTTTCTCGTGTTTGGTACCCTTTCGAAAGGGTGCCGAAAAAGTGGTACGGTACGGTTTGGTTTGGTATGCCTTTTGAGAGTGGAAACGGCCATAAAAGCGTACCAAACCGAACTGTACCGTACCACTCAGTGGAAACGGGCCATTAGATGCATCTTTTTCAAGTAAACTCAAAAAGCTCTGCAGCAAGTTGCCTTAAAATTTTAAGTTGAGTAAACTTATTTTTACACTGTGGAAAATGTGATTCCGGTTCCTATTTTCAGGTGCAAGCCACGCTTGAGCATGCCAAAAGTCGTAACATGTAAACGGTGCCTTAATGTTATTGATATTATCTTTATCTTTATATTATCTTCATCTATGTAAAGCTGTTTGACACAAGCTACATTGCAAAAGCACTGAAGAAAATAAAGATGACGACTTAATTAGTGTTTAATGCATCAATTCATTGCTTTAAAAAAAGTCAGATATACTTTTTTATCGCTCGGTTTAACAACATAGGCTCATTCTGAAAACGTCCATTTCTGGAAATCGCAAATTTTGTAGCCAGAAGTAAGTATGGCTGCATTTCTTCTTTAAAACGAATGCTACGGGGCAGTATGACGCCGTTCCTTTTCACGCTTACCAGCTGACCACTTACCTCCGTGTGGACGGCTTTTCCGCTGTTTGTCCAGTAGCTCGACATGTACGTCAGCGAACTAGAGATGCAGAGCGGAGTTGACCGTGACAAAATGGGGTTCACGTCTGGTGAAGAACGGTTCCAAAAAAACAGGTAAGAAAAAAACAAAAGTTAAAAAATAAAATAAACAAGTAAATAATAGGGTGAGAATGTGGTAGAATCTGAAAAAGTGGTAAAAATCAGGGGACTTTTCTTTTTCTGGATTGCTTTTTAAAACATTGTTGGATGAGTTTAGGGAAGTGGGTGGGTCAACTGGGGCTTTTGAAAACACTATTGGTTGGGTACAAAAACTGCAAAAAAAGTACCTCCTGGGACATATTTGGCGCTGTCCAGAAATGTATATAGCGGTACAGTTTCGGAATGAGCCTGGGTTGGGTTGGGTTTAGGGAAGGGGGTGGGTGGGTCAATCGGTGCTTATTAAAACACTATTGGTTGGGTTTAGGGATGGGGGATGGTAGGGATATCGCTCAGTTGGTCAGTCAGTCAGTCAACAGTGACATCTGGTGGATTTGTGAAAATAAAAACTGCAAAATAGCGTAGCTCCTGGGGCGTATTTTGCTCTCTCCAGAAATGTATATAGGGGTACGTAATCATGAGCCTGGGTTGCGGTTTGAATGTGCAGTTAATTTTTATGATGCTTCAATGATACTTAAGGAACAAGAAGAAAATACAATGTAGTGGACTTTATGTTTACAGCAGATAGGCATGATTAAGTAAGAGTTGCTTTCTGTAGTTTTGAGCAAGCAGTCCACTGGGCACATTGCTTTTTCCAACGCTGAAGTGTTGCAGGAAATTGTTAGGCTGAGTGGCCCATTTATACAAGCAGGTAGAGACATTTTATTTCTGGCAGGAGTCCAAAAGAAGCTACGTCAGGGAAAACAGCAAGAAGAGATACGGCCTCACTGACTGACAGCGTTTTTCACTGCGACAGTTACTGGTAAAGTTCTAGAGAGCGAACAAGAGACAGCCTGAGTGAGAGAAGAGCAAATCAAACGCGTCCTACATTTCACCACTGCGCTTCTGCCATCAAATGCTACCCAAGGTGTTTCGACTGTTGAGGAGACATTGAGCTTTCTGCATTATGACTGTACTGCTGGCTTCCATTCTTGCTCGATGTTGTTTTGGACTTGTAAGCGTGCAAGCAAATCTCATAGGAAAGTCTCTGATGAGTCTGGAGCATCAGACGGTTCTCCGCTCTACCAAACACCATGAGCAAAACTGCCTCCAGACCTGCTCCCAATGCCACACGGAGCAGACGCTCAGATCCTTACAATCCTCCAAATAAAACTGGATATTCACAGCTCTGTTGCATTAGGAGCTCAGGACCCCTGCTTTCATAAATCATTTCACAGCTTTGATAGGAGAAATTCTGACAGTCCCTGGGCACTTTTGTTTATGGAAGATTATGAAGAACAGAAGACAGCACATAAAGGCACTGAAGCTTTAACTGCTAGACAGAGCTCTGCAATGCACAAAGCACAAATCAACAGAACCAGCATTTGTGAACAGCTCTGGTATTATGACCGTTTTACAAGGGTTTATTAATGGGGGTCAACTGAAAGGTCACCACAATGTCAATCTGAAGCTTTACAGGGTATCATGTGTCTCTTAATATAATGTAAATGTCTCTTAATAAATATAATAATAAAGCATGACAGATTTACGCTATTTTAAGTCAATTTGCATTGGTTTATACATATTTGGGCTTATGGGGGCTGCCATTATTTTCAGTTTTATTATTATATTCTCTGTTTCTGTTGTCAACACAGCACAACTGGCAATATAAAACACTGATTTGATGGCATATTGTGTGGCTTTTGCTTATCATTTTCAGAAGAACGGCAAATACAGAAGCACTGTTTGTCTTTATTGTGTTTCTAGGCCCATTTGCATCAAACATGATAACTATTAATATAATGATAAATAAGTTTGAATCCTCACTAAGGATTAATGTTTATTTTTAGATTATGCTTGTCCCTTTGCATTACCTCTTGTAACAGCAGATGTCCTCAGTGTGCTATTAGTGCATCTGACCAGTGAATCCAGCTTGTGACATATAAACAATCTAATCAGAGTGAACTTAGTGATCGCTTCAAAAACAACACATTATTGTCCCCAGCTGGAAGGAGGCAACACAAAGATGTCCTCCTTTTTATTTGTGATGAATTGTTTGCAGGACTTCCATGCATTTTATAACATTATTACCAAACAAATTCTTCCCAAGATTGTCATTATCTTTATATAATCTCTGAAGAGAGCTCAACATCAAGCATTGAGGTTCTCCACAATGTTGTTGTAGCTTTTAATTTCACGAGTCCTTTTTACCAGTATATTTAAATTGATTCTGGCTAGCTATCAGTGTTTTATCTGAAAATATTCTGAACGTGATCCTAACAATAATGTTTCTCTACATCTTTATCAGTATAGCTTTGGTCTGAACTCTTCTATTGATTTACATTCAGAAGGATTTTTAGAATGTCTTCACCATTATATTTATACCTATAATGTTTGGTGTGAACTGGAATCTGAAAGAATTCATGATGACTTTTATTAAAGCACAGCTTTACCCCATAGTTATTCATTCATTCATTTTCTTTTTCGGCTTAGTCTCTTTATTAATCTGGGGTCGCCACAGTGGAATGAACCGCCAACTTATCCAGCACATGTTTTACGCAGAAGATACCCCTCATTCACACACATACACTACGGACAATTTTAGCTTAAAAAATTCGCCTATAGTGCATGTCTAAGGACTTGTAGGGGAAACCGGAGCACCTGGAGGAAACCCACACGGACATGGGGAGAACATGCAAACTCCACACAGAAAGGCCAACTGACCCAGCCGAGGCTCGAACCAGCGACCTTCTTGCTGTGAGGTGACAGCACTACCTACTGCGCCACCGTGTTGCCCCACCCCATAGTTAAAAAAAAGTTTGTGTAAAATAAATAAAATGATAAATAAAATGATTTTATACAACATGAATCTTCTATTGGGTCTTCACTTTACATATCATTAAGAAACACTATTAATATTATGTTGAGACATGCAAGCATTGTAACCTGTTGTACCCTTTAAGGTGTCCAAAAAACTCTAATAAATGTGACAACAAGGACTGCCTACTTATAAAGGAAGATATAAAAATCAAAATTGACCAACTAAGTATGTATGTTTTAATTGGTCAGTAAAGTAACCAACCCAGGCTCATTCTGAAACCATTCTGCTATATACATTTCTGGAGAGCGCCAAATACATCCCAGGAGGTACGTTTTTTTTGCAGTTTTTTTAACCAACCAATAGTGTTTTCAAAAGCACCAATTGACCCACCCACTTCCCTAATCTCATCCAACAGTATTTTAAAAAGCAATCCAAAAAAAGAAAAGCCCTCATCTGACTTTTACCCCATTTTCAGATTTTACCACATTCTCATACTGTTATTTGCTTGTTTATTTTATTTTTTGGCTTCTGATTTTATCTTACCTGCTTTCTGGAACAGATCTTCACTGGACTCGAACCCATCATCACGGTCAACTTTTTCTGTTTCTCAAGTCGACCAACGTACATGTCGAGCTATTGGACAAACTGGTAACAGCGGGAAAGCGATCCATATGGAGGTAAGCGGTCAGCTGGTAAGCGCGAAAAGGAGTGGCGTCATATCGTCCCATAGAGTTCGTTTTAAAGATGAAATGCAGCCATATGTACTTCTGGATACATAATTTGTGATCTCCAGAAATGTATATCGGGCTACACTTTCAGAATGAGCCTATGTTGCAACCTGAAAGTAACTGATGACATCCTAATAAATCAGGGACACAGTAACTGTAACAGACTGTTTAGTAAACCCTGACTGTAAAACTTTGCATTTTGTTCTATGAGAATTCCAAAATCATCATTGTACGATGAAGCTTATTAGAATACAGTTAGAATGAGCCTATAACTTCTGAAAGCAAAAAAAAATCGACTATTGTTGTGACCAATGACTATTTTGTGGCAGGCCATTAAAAGCATGCAATGTATCTACATATCTATAAGAGACTGCCTTCTGCCTCTGACATCCCATCTTGGGTTAGTATCAAGGGTTTATTACTATGAGCGTTCTTGTGGTGCAATTAGCCAACTAGTTTTGTCCGGACCATACTTTCCTGTGGCTCACAGTCACATTTATTATACAGTATTTATGGTTTAGAAGTCAGTTACAAACATAAATAAATAATAAATTCACTGGATTTCTTATTTTAATGGGTATGTTTAAACCAGGTCTTGGGGATCTGAAATTTGGATGGCACACTTCAGACAGCATTGTACAGTTATGTCAGGACCGGTTCTGCATTGACATAAAGCAGCATTATGTGATATTTAATTACCAGAATTTTGAGATTATTATGTCCTCTGACTATTGATTATGCATTTCTACAGCAATTCTCAACTTGATGAATCTGGGTCAGGTGGTGCAGCGGTCACAAGGCACAATTCAGAACTCCCAAAAAATGTACAGTTTACAAGAGGTAATTACAAGTTCTAAGATATCTTGAAAGCTTTTTACCAGTCAAAAATATGTAATAACATTAATTTTGCGATATATCAGCAGAGTAACTGTTGTTTAATAAACAATAAATATAACAAATAGAGTTTTCCAAGTATTAGAGACCTGCTTACATCAAATAGTCAGTAAATGAACCAACCAAGGCTCATTCTGAAAATGTACCACTATATACATTTCTGGAGAGCGCCAAATACGTATCCACCAGAGGCCGCAGTCAAATGACTGACTGACCAACCGACTGATCGACTGACCCACCCTCATCCTTCCCTAAACCCAACCAGTAGTGTTTTCAAATGCACAGATTGACCCGCTAAACCCAACTGACAGTTTTAAAAAGCAATCCAGAAAAAGAAAAGCCCTTGCCTGGTTTTTACCACATTTATTACAAGTTTACAAATATTTACAAGTTATTTACTTGTCTATGTTATTTTTTGTCTTATGTCTTACTCGCTTTCTGGAACCGTTCTTCGCCTGACTCGAACCTCTTCATCGTAGTCAACTCCTCTCTGCGTCTTAAGTCTGCTGACGTACATGGCAAGCTACTGGGCAA
This sequence comes from Danio aesculapii, assembly GCF_903798145.1. Taxonomy (NCBI): domain Eukaryota; kingdom Metazoa; phylum Chordata; class Actinopteri; order Cypriniformes; family Danionidae; genus Danio; species Danio aesculapii. The sequence goes on from NC_079436.1 coordinate 27,669,076, forward strand.
ACTGGTAACAGCAGGAAAGCCGTCCATATGGAGGTAAGGGGTCAGTTGGTACCGCCCCGTAGCATTTATTTTAAAAACGAAATGCAGCCATACTAACTTCTGGCTACATAATTTGCGATCTCCAGAAATGTACATAGGGCTATGTTTTCAGAATGAGCCTATGTTGAAATGAACTGTAGTGGACACTACATGATTTATAACATCAAGTAATAAAACAAAAGTTCTGAAAACTCCATTTTACGAGTTGATCGCTAACCAATTGTTAGTTCTGTAATCATCGTAAACAGTTTAATTTCACAAATTGGTCCAAAAATGATGTGGCGGCCCCAACAAATACACGCAGACTCGCATTTTCTCTAATAAATGGCCACTTTTGGCAAGGCTCTTGAAAAAGCACTCCACTTCTCTGCTTCTTTAATGTTCAGTGGCAGCGTTGAGTTTTTCCTCACTCTCTGTCCCTCTCCATCACGGTTATACAGACAGGATGAGATGTGTAAAGTGAAAGATGACAGTAAACCTGGGAGTTCTCTCTCCTCAGTATACTGTCCTAACCTCACCCTTTCAAAGTGCATTGGTGATAGCAACCAAAATGCATAAAAAAGTACACTTAGAGTAAGAAAATACTGGCCTCTCTGGTGAAAAAAAGCTCAGGGTAGATGAAAGTGGTTGTCTGTTTTGCTGATTTTAAAGTATGTCTGGGCACTTCAACTGCTAAGGTTAAAAAAGTGTCTGGCCAGGTTGGTAGACTAGCTAAACCAGTTCAAATCAGCTAAGCACACCTTTTTTTTCTTTTTTAATGGAAACATCCGAATGTTCATCCCTTTCCTAATTCTAGGTGGCTCATGTTGCTGTGTTTTGTGACACCACCTTGTGAGCTAGAAATCATTAGTTTATTCATTCATTCATTTTCTTTTCGGTTTAGTCCCTTTATTAATCAGGGGTCGGCACAGCTAAATGAATCGCCATCTTATCCAGCACATGTTTTACACAGCAGATGCCCCTCCAGCTGCAACCCATCACTGGGAAACACCAATCACTCTCATTTACACACTTACACTACGGACAATTTTAGCTTTCCCAATTCACCTACTGTATAGCGCATGTCTTTGGACTTGTGTGAGACACCGGAGCACTCGGAGGAAACCCACGACAACACGGGGAGAACATTCAAACTCCACACAGAAACGCTGACTGACCAAGCCGAGGCTCGAACCAGTGACCTTGCTGTGAGGTGACATCGCTACCCACTGCTCCTCCGCGTAGCCCCATCATTAGTTAAGTTGCTTCAGTCAGATTATGTTGACATTTAAATCAGTGTTTTGCATAGGTTTCTTTGAAGGTAATGTTTAGAGGAAGTGGTGTGGTTAAAGAGTGGTCACATTGGGGCTGTTTATACCCGGTCACTTGCTCCTACGGTGTAAATGCCCTCCGAAACACATTTGCACAAACCACTTCAGGATGTGCTCTGCGATGCATTCCTGACATAACTGGATATGTCTAAACGCATCTGGTGGTTAAAACCACATATGTCAATTTTTATTCCTTTCAAAAGTGTAAAATAAAAAGCATGTGAGCGTGTGTTAATAGGTTTTATGATAGTTACAGTGCTAATGTAAAATAAAACGACAGATGTGCTTGTTTTTAAATTTCATTTTTTTTCTCGTTTTTTTTAAAAGGTCCCGTGAAAATGTAAATATTTGGTTTTAGATGTTAGTTTTAGTCTGTTGGGCGGCACAGTGGGTACTGCTGTCGCCTCTAAGCAAGAAGGTCACTGGTTCGAGCCCCAGCTGGGTTAGTTGGATTTTCCATGTGGAGTTTGCATGTTCTTCCTGTGTTTGCGTGGGTTTCCTCTGTGTCCTCCTGTTTCCACCACAAGTCTAAAGACATGTGCTTTAGGTAAATTGGGTAAGTTAAATTGTGCGTATGTCCTGGTCCTCCAGGTTGGGGGTTGAGCATTAGGCTAACGATCCACCTTGTAAAAATGCGATGTTATGAAACACTAACATGGTGAGGCTAAATATCAACTTCGATATAAATGGCCCTGGGAGTAAGTAAGTAAGTTTCAGTCTGTTAGTTTTAAGGATATCTGTTAGCTAGTGTTCTCCAAAAGAGTAACAAAATTTGTGTTTAGAAGATATAAAACAGATATAAACATGTAAAGCTTGCAGTTTGTCACTTCTGCCTAAACTGTGATTTTTTTTTCACATCACCTCATACTAAATTTTCTCATCAAATCTTGACCAATCAAATACTCTCTAGCATCTGACATGTCCCGCCCTCTTTAAGACGCTTTTTATCTGATGCACTTGAGCTCAATCGCTCTCAATGGCAGAGCAGTGATAAAACAAAACGCCATTGGCTGTTTTTTGAAACGGGGAGGAGCTACTCTGTTCCACCCTCTCTACATTTTTCAGTTGAGATTACATCAAACATCGAATAAATATGCACAATTCAAAGCACTTTACGAGACCTTTAAGCGCTTTGATTCAAGTTAATATCAAATCAAAATATATCAAAAAGGAGATGAAACATAATTTTAAAATATAATGTTTCTTTTAATCTTTTTTATGGAGAGGTCATACACAAATTAATTCAAACCCTTAAAAGTTTTGAATGATGTCTTCCGTTTATCTGAATGACGAATATGAAATATTTCACTTAACCTGTAACGACAGTAATCACGGAGTCCGCCTTGTTTTGTTGAAACCCAAGTAAAAAGTATAAAACCTGCTGTAGCTTACATATGAAATATTTTGTATCCTCAAAAAAATGGTGTTTGCTGTTTTTTCAGCCTACTTACTTAAAATGTGCTGAAACAACACAATTCTATAGTTTTTATTGGGCAACTTAATTTTTTATGGTTAATCCAGTTAAATTTGTAAATCCTAATAAGTTTATTCAATTCCTTCATGTTGTCTCAACACAAATTGATTGTGTGGAACCCAGCATTTTTATACAGTGTATGCTCAATTAAATAGATAGCTTTTATTTCAGTAACAAATAATATAATTAAATATAATGCAGCGTATCTGATGCTTTAGTTGAAGCTTTAGTTTTATATACAATAGCACAGGATTTGAAGATCGGATTTATATCCATTTAGCGCAGACACATTTATGTGACCAAATGTAAACACTACTTATAAATGCTCCTATGAGCTGTATTTTAGTAAAATCCCAAACTATATGGTCATACAGTTTAAATGAATGTTAATAATCCCCAAATGGGGTGTCAGCAGTGCAGAACATACTGCAGAAACTCAGCCGACCTGTCTGAAGTTGGCTTGTTTGAATGGTGAACAGATGGCTTGGTGTGCCAGGGCGTAATGAACCCTCAATACTATAGTGCAATAAATGCATGTTTGGGTTTGCATGTTGTGTTACCTTGCACAGCCTGGAGCTTGTGTGTCTGTATAATGATGCAGAGCTGGAGCACGAGCTGCGGTGCGCTCTCCAGGAACGTGGCCAGCAGGTGGAGCATGCTGACGTCTGCATACTCATACACCATCCTCCAGTAAAACCTCCAGCGGTCATTCTCTCCACTCTGCCTGCTCCTGATGCCCAGGTAGATGGTGTGGAAGTACCTGTGCGAGACAAAGAAAAGCGCTTTAAAACTTCTCTCGTTCTGAACCCTTTTTGACCTCTCGATTAAAAGGCCGAGTCTGCAGACGCTCAGCTCAAATATCTCAATGATTTGTCTACTTTTCTTTTCAATGTGACCTTACATCTTTTTCCAGATATGTTGGTCTCTGTGCTGTTTTGTCAACAAGATCCACTGTGGATGAAGCTGTTAGAACTGCTGATGAATCCATTATTTAATGTCAAAGCTGATGACTCAACACAACAGCTCTAAATGATTTAGCCAGAAATGGAACTTTGTGTCAGTGTCGTATGAATCAAGACAGCATCCTTTCAAGTGTGTGTAAATGCTTTCCATGAAAAGGGCACACATCTGGGGCTTTGTAAAATGATATATTAATTATGAAATTAAATTTCAAATTGTTAACTGTTAACAGTCACTTGACTTGTTCATTATTCGCTATAAATATGATCATTTTTTATGAGGCTTTGCAATTTTTGGTACATATCTTTAAATGTTTATTAAAATAATAATACTAAAAACATAAAAAAAAAAAAATCATCAAACTAGCAAAAAAAATAACAGGCGAATAGTCAGTCCCGGCGGCAAACAACGTAAACAATAAACATGGCAAGACAAGGCAAGGAAAACGCATCGTAATGTTTACAAAACAGTAAAACAAGACTCAGCACTGAAGTGTGTGTGTGTGTGTGTGGTTTTTTAAAAAGAAATCTGTTCATGAGCCGGTTCCAAGCCGTGAGTGTGTAAAACCAATGGAATCCGGAACAGGTGCATGTGAGCGGTGCATGGCTGGATCTGTAGTCCATCTAATGGCGGATTTGTAGTCCTTTAGTGATCTGCTTCTTTACCAGCGATCTTCCAGGATTAGATCACTGGGGATTGTGACAACTGCATTGATTCAATAAGTTAAGTTGTTCCTGATATCTACAAAGTAGGTATGTGGCTTAGGTAAATTAAAAAAATCTCCAGAAACTATAAAACAGAGATTATGCTCATTTATTACTCAATAAAATTACACATAGAATCAGAATTCTATTGGGTTGAGGTGGTTGTGAGGTTGAGTGGGGTCCGTGCCCCAGTAGAGCTTTATGTCTGAAGCTTTATGCCTATTGATGATGTTCAATAAAGTGTATTGCTATTCTTTCACTTCAGAAAAATAATCGTAAGAGCTGAGATCTGTGACACCATTATAAAATGTGCATTTTATAATAAGTGCACATTTACACTCAGCAGTCTATTTGTTTGTTGACCATTACAAACATATGCATGAAATTCTACAAGCATGATAAAAATTAACAAAAGATACAATAAAAACACCTTATGAATGAGCTGAGTGGAGGGGTGGAGATGAATACATTTATAATCCATATATCCTGCATTTTGCATCCTGATGTGTACGTATGTCAACAATTGGCTTGCTAAGTTGTTACATAACAATGTATTGAAAACAATAGCTGTGTCTAAACTATATAGTATGGAAGTATGCGATTTCAGACAGCTAATTTGTTGCGGTTGTATTTTTGCAGCCTCTACCATTTTCAAAATAAAAGTCTCAAGTACATAGCAAGCATGGGGCATGCATATTAATAATCCTGAGTGCAACATACAGTATGTTGCTGCAAACTTTAGGTGACGCTGCTTCTCAGGTCTGGATGATGTACAATGTGACCTAAAGTAGCTATATGCAAATGCTGAGGACGTGCCCCATGAGTAGGGCCAGACATTTTTTGCTTTTTATGCACAAAATATTGTAAAATATCTGCGGATTTATGTTGAATGATTTTTGGGAGTATTATAACTAAAAACATAATTTTTATTTAATGTTTATAATGCTTATACAATTAGATCCACTTATTTGTTAAACAAAGCAAGTCTCTCATAGAAAATATTATTTACAAACTGTATTGTAAATAAATCATATGACCATTTTCATATTAGTCAATAATATTACTGAAATTAATTAAAAAACTGAATAAATATAAATTTACACACTTTTACACAAGTAAATAAATAGATTCAATGATGAGCTAAAAATCTGCGGAAATCTGTGGATTACATGTGGGTCTGCACATGAGCAACGCAACAGTCTGCATTGTGTTCTGATTGGCCTGATTTTTACCATGGATTTACGCTCGCATAATTTACATGAGAACAGTGGTGCTTAAAGCTCATGGTATATCCATTTCCATATACTGATCTCTTATTATTGAAATAGCATCTAAAGGTTCTCACAACAAACACCCGGGATGTGTTTCTATAGTGCTTTTAAAGCAGTCATGGGACAACACAGTGTCCTGTATAAATGGAAAGTGCCTGTAACTATTACATTAAAAAAGTAAAGAAGCTAAATTATTCAGGAAGTTTTTGTGAGTGAATCTTGGTCGAGCATCTGTGGTTGAAATCACTCGCCTCTTCATAGGCTTTTGTGCTTCTTAGGCAAACACAGCTCTTCATTTGCTTGCTCATATAAGAGTTAAAATGTTCCTGTGCCAAAACTAATTATCGCATACAAATTCACCTTTTTAATCATTCTCCTAAAATGTAAATGTAAATTAATATTTTAATATGCACTTTTGCAGCAACGCAAGGAATACCAATGAGGTTAAACACTTTTTCTGCTTGTGTTAAATACATATTTAGCATTTACTAAAAGAATCTTTAATTATGTTTTCCAGAAAATGTTCCAAATGACTATAAGCTGCATTGTGTCAAAACTTCATTGTTGAGAAAACTGATTGCTAGTTGCACTGGGATATAAACGTAACCTTTATAATTTTATTCAGGAAATGAATGTAAAATATCCTACCATTACAAACATTGCAATGGTTCTTAGAATGAACAAAAAAGTCTTAAACTAACAAGCCTAAATTAAGTCTAAACTAACTACGCCCATTTGATTATATGTATGGAATTAAGCTAGGAGTCCAGCCATAAAAACAGAATTAATTTAAAACATTCATCTAGTGCTTTTCTGGACACTCAAAGCGCTTTACACATTCAACACATTTTTGGGGGGAATCTCCTCATCTACCTCCAGTGTGCAGCATCCACCTGGATGACATGACGGCAGCCATTTTGCGTCAGACCACACACCACACACCAGCTGATTAATGGAGAGAAGTTGATTGCTGAAGCCAATTAAGATATGGGGATGGTTAGGAGGCCATTCCTACTCTTTTTTTGAAGGACATCCTGGGATTTTTGACGACCACAGAGAGTCAGGACCTCAGTTTGCTCACAGTATAGAGTCCCCATCAATATACTGGGGCATTAGGACTCACACAGACTGCATGTTGAGCGCCCCCTGCTGGCCTCGCACCACTTCCGGCAGCAACCTAGCTTTCTCATATGGTCTCCCATCCAGGTACTGGATTAGCCCTGCTTAGTTTGAGCTGACAACCATGTTACAGAGACCTAGCTGCCAATTAGCAGTATAAAGCAACGTCTCTCAGAATTGTGCAAATAATAGGTGATATCATGTACACATAAGAATCACACTGTCTTTAAGACAAACTGTCCAATAAGAATTTTTAGCTTGAGGATAGTTATACTATTGTACAGTACAATCTACATTTCAAATGTCATTTAAGAGAAAAGAATGGAATTTAAGAAAAAAACAACTACAAACTACATTTAAAACGACATTGTCTAAAAACTACATTTATTAAACTCCTCAAATGGTTTTAAATAACAATAAATTTCATGATTTTAAATAATTAGACAACGTGCTCGAAATAATTTTAAGCATTAAAATGGAGCCCAGCAAAAATAAAACCTGTATAAACACTATTTTGGAAACAATAACAGAATTTGGGGGGTAAAACTGATTTCATAGGGTTTTACAATTATTTAGACTGCTGTTGAAACTAACAGCGTATATTTTATCTTTGGCTGTGTCCGAAACCGCATACTTCCATACTATACAGTACGCTAAAATCAGTAAGCGAGCAGAGTAGTGTGTCCGAATTCATAGAATTTGAAAATCTGTATGCGAGAAGTACCCGGATGACCTACTACTTCCCTCGAGATTCTGAAGTGCGCATCCCATGCATGCTGCGCTATCCCATGATGCCTCGCAAGCGAATTCATGAATGGGAGTAAAGCGACGCAACTGTCGCAGGTAGGTCACGTGACCATGACAAAATGGCGAATGTAGTAAGTCCGAATTCCCTTTATAGTTTTCACATTACTGTATAGAACGTACTTTTCTAACAGCCGAGTAGTAAGTTTAAATACAAATGCAGTACCTACTGAGTAGTAGGCAGTTTCGGACAAAGCCTTTGTTTTTGTCAAGGGCGTGGGGGGTTGGCAACAATTTACTTGGAATATCCCAGCACATTTCATATGATAAAAAACACATCTGAAAGTAGTCTTGACTTATAAACAGTAATGGCTAAAACAGATGTACTTACACTGAAATACCATCTCACATAAAAAAAAAATCAATGCTTTAAATACCAATTAGTATCTGACAACATTTTAAATAAAATCTTTTCATGTAATCAACTCAAGCCTCTCAAATCAATTCACTTTTAAAAACTCTCACAAAAAAGGTGGGAAATCTGTAGGAATTGCTATGGCAACACTGGCCTCTTCGCAACAGTTGCGCAAACCTGCTGCTTTGATGGAAAAAGAAAAGGCTTAATGTGACAGTCAAACAAACCTGTTCACAACAGCATGAGCGACTCCTTTAAAAGCGTTGTGTCATCTGCTAATAGAAATGGACTAGTGGTCAATGGTGTTAAGGTCTCTCAGTCTGAGGTCTATGATGCTAAAGGCATCCACTTCCAATGATGTGGCTTTGCCAAGTGACCTGTTTCTGCATTTTTTTTCCTCATCAATCCCCACTGTGTAGTTTACCCTCTGATCCTGATAGGCACCCAGCCAAAAGCAGACACACACTTCCATTCTCTCTCTCCTGAGATTCATTAACAGCATGTATTAGGGTGCATATTTTACATGTTTAAGCTCAATAATCAGCTCCCGGTGCATCTACCAACCTAGAAAAAAACAAAGAAGAAAAACCCAGTAACTTTGTTTTGGTAAGCTTTCTCTGCAAGCATGTAGAAAAACAAGCCACTCAGATTTCACTCCCCTAGTGACACAGGAAGGGGATCTTATTATACCACCGGCACTTAATCTGTGTCACGGATTGGTCAGGCTCTCACGATCCCCACTCACGAAGATCACCATCACCTGACTTCTAATGAGCACACAGCTGCATCACATTCACGAGCACCAGATAAAAGCACAGCACTCCAGTCGCTCATTGTCCGGGCTCGTCTCGACGAAAGCGGACAACTGAGCGACCACTCAGCGTAGTCATCCTCAGCTAAAACAAACGCTTTACTTACCTGTTCTCTTTGTATTCCTCCTAGTCTTCCTGGTCCACCCGAATCGTCCTGTCTTCCAGTCCTTCCAAGTCTGTGTCATCCTCTGTCAGCTGTATCTGGTGTGTGCTGTCCATCCTCGTGTATTCCTGTTACCCAGCCACGGAGGAAAAGACCCCAACATCATTCCTGATCCTCCTGGCTATCCTTCATGTGCTCCTTGTTGTCATTTAATAAACACCCTAACGTTTCCTTACCTCTGTCTCCTGTCCGCTTCATAACAGAAGCCCGGACCAATAACGACGACAACATGAGCACCCCCCGATCACTTTCAAGAGCTGGTGGACCAGTTGAAGCGGATTCTACAGCCACCAGCTCCACTTTCCAACGCACCACCAGCACCGAGCACTTCCGCCTCCACAGTTTCTTCTTCGGCCCTTCCTTCCAGTCCCATGGCCCGACCAGCGCCCTACTCAGGCGGAGCGGGGGAGTGCAATGGTTTTCTGTTACAATGTTCCCTCATATTCGAAATGCAACCTTCTCTATATCCCACAGATAAGTCAAAGATCGCCTACATCGTATCACTACTCTCTGGGCCTGCACTTAAATGGGCTGAGACGATCTGGAACCAAGCCGGGCCGGTCATGAATTCCATCACTACCTTCACGGAGTATTTCAAAGAGGTGTTTGGACGTTCTGATGGGGAAGTAGCCGCTGGAGAGCAGCTGTATCATCTAAAGCAAGGTACTCTATCTACACAGGAATATGCTCTCCGGTTTCGCACTCTAGCAGCTGCAAGTGGATGGAATGAGAGATCGTTGTTGACCACGTACCGGCTCGGCTTGGAACCCACTCTCCGAATCCAGCTGGCCACATTAGATGATACTATGGGTCTGGAGAGATTCATCCAACATTCTCTCCGATGTTCCGATCGTCTCCGTTCCTATCAACAGGACACCATCACCCCCTCGTCTGCACTCCTCCAATCGCCTGAGTCAACAGCCTCTCCAGAACCAGAACCCATGATAATAGAGTCTGGAAGACTGACATCAGCGGAACGACAGAGGAGGCTGACCCGGGGTCTGTGTCTATACTGCGGTGTCAGTGGACACACCCGTATGGAGTGTCCCCTTCGTCCCATTCGGACTTCAGTGAGTGTATTCAGTACGAATATTGAACAATGTAAACCACTTACTACCACCGTACAAATAACTACTGCCTCTATTTCTCTCCTTGTCACAGCCCTCATCGACTCCGGGTCAGCAGGGAACTTCATCTCCCAATCCCTCTGTCGTCAACTCCACCTACGTACTGAGGCGTCCTCGCATATATACCAGATACAACCGATAACCCAGTGCACTCGATCTTCGACCCGTATCCATCGACAATGCGAAGACATCCTTCTTCAAGTGGGGTGTTACATCAAGAGAGGATTCAATTTCTGGTTCTGGAGGGTGCAAATATGGACATCATTCTAGGGCGCCCGTGGCTGGTGAAGCACGATCCCATCATCTCTTGGGGCACAGGAGAGATAAAGAAATGGGGATCTGGATGTACACCTACCTGTTTTCCAAATCTCCCTCTTCAAGGTCGGAACCCCATTTCTTTGTTTACAACATCGGTCGAGAGTCCTCCTGAGAAGCAGTCTATCCACATTCCTAAGGAGTACAGCTCCTTTCATGATGTCTTCTGCCCCAAGAGAGCTTCCCAGCTACCGCCGCATCGGCCATGGGACTGCGCGATCGACCTAGTTCCAGATGCCCAGTTGCCAAGAGGTAGGATCTACCCGCTCTCGCTTCCAGAGAATCAGGCAATGGAAGATTACATAAGGGAGGCTCTGAGTCAGGGGTACATACGTCACTCAAAATCACCAGCCGCCTCAAGCTTCTTCTTTGTGGCCAAGAAGGACGGAGGGCTGCGTCCATGCATCGACTACAGGGTCCTAAATAACGGTACAGTAAAATACCGATATCCCCTTCCTCTGGTACCAGCCGCTTTGGAACAGCTCCGAGAAGCTAAAGTCTTCACTAAATTGGACCTCCGCAGCGCGTATAATCTGATAAGAATACGTGAGGGGGACCAATGGAAGACAGCATTCGTGACCCCTACTGGCCACTATGAATATGAGGTCATGCCTTACGGTCTGGTCAACGCCCCCTCCGTATTCCAAAACTTCATTCATGAAGTCCTCCGGGAGTTTCTTCACCACTTTGTAATAGTGTACATAGATGACATCCTCATTTACTCCCGGAGTGAGGCCGAACATCGCCAACACGTTGCGGAGGTCCTACACACATTGAGAGAACATCACCTCTACCTCAAAGCGGAGAAATGCTCATTCCACCAGAAGTCGATTCATTTCTTGGGATACATCATTGACCAAACCGGTATACGTATGGATGGGAAGAAAATTGAGGCTGTTCTATCCTGGTCAGAACCCACTTCCATTAAGGAGCTCCAGAGGTTTCTTGGGTTTGCTAACTTTTATAGACGGTTTATCAAGGACTACAGCAGGATTACATCACCTCTCACTAATCTCCTCAAGGGTAAACCCAAAGGACTGGAGTGGACCAAAGAAGCAGCCGCAGCCTTCCGCCTTCTTAAGAAGGAGTTCACAAGGGCCCCACTCCTGACTCATCCTGACCCAAATCTTCCTTTCGTGGTGGAAGTGGACGCATCCACCACCGGCGTCGGGGCAGTATTATCCCAACATCATGATACACCGCCCCGACTGCATCCCTGTGCCTATTTCTCTCGGAAGTTGAGCCCGGCGGAGCAGAATTACAGCATAGGAGACAGGGAGCTTCTAGCAATCAAGCTAGCCTTGGAGGAGTGGCGTCACTGGTTGGAGGGAGCCAAACATCCGTTCCAGGTGATCACAGATCACAAAAACCTCCAATATATCAAAGAGGCCAAGAGACTATGTCCACGTCAAGCCAGATGGTCACTTTTCTTCTCACGTTTTGATTTCTCCATTTCCTATCGTCCAGGACCCAAGAATCTAAGAGCAGACGCTCTCTCCTCGTTTACACGAGCATCACGATCATGAAGAACTCCCAACGAAGATTCTTCCCGAACACATCTCCATTTGTCCGATCACCTGGAACGCTCCTCCAGTCGTTGCCACTCCGGAAGCCCCTGCTCCGCCGGGATGCCCTCCTCATCGGCAGTTCATACCACCTGAACACCGGGTAGATCTGATCCACTCCTTACATACCTCGCTAGGCACTGGACATCCAGGGATCAACAATACTCTCTCGCTAGTATCCCAACGATTCTGGTGGCCAAACATGGCAAGGGATGTGAGGCAATATGTTCAGGGCTGTAAGGACTGTGCCCAATCCAAGAGCCCACGTCATCTACCCGCTGGAAAGCTCCATCCCTTGCCGATTCCGAACCGTCCCTGGTCACACCTAGGAGTGGACTTTATCACTGACCTCCCCTCGTCAGAAGGTAATACCTGTATTCTAGTCATCGTAGATAGATTCTCAAAGTTTGTCAAACTAATCCCTCTGAAAGGTCTTCCCACAGCCTTTGAAACAGCCGACAATATCTTTAATCAAGTCTTCAGGTCATTTGGTATTCCAGAAGATATTGTGTCGGACAGAGGTCCACAGTTCATCTCACGTCTATGGAAAGCCTTCTTCAAGCTCCTAGGTGTGGCCGTCAGCCTCTCTTCTGGATATCATCCCCAAACCAACGGGCAGACAGAGAGGAAGATTCAGGAGGTGGGACGGTTCCTGAGGACCTTCTGCAGTGGTCACCAGAGCTCCTGGAGCCAGTATTTGGGCTGGGCAGAATATGCCCAAAATTCACTGCGGCAACCCTCCACCGGACTCACGCCATTCCAGTGCGTCCTGGGCTTCCAACCACCGCTCTTTCCCTGGGATGGCGAACCATCTGATGTCCCCGCAGTGGATCACTGGTTCCGGGAGAGCGAGAGAGTCTGGGACGAGGCTCATCAACATCTGCAGAGGGCAGTCCGTCGAAGCAAGGTAACCGCCGATAGAAGAAGGTCTGAAGAACCCAGATACACACCCGGACAAAAGGTGTGGCTATCCACCCGGGACATACGCATGCGACTGCCCTCTCGCAAGTTAAGTCCCCGATTTGTTGGTCCCTTCACCATCGTGGAACAGGTTAACCCCGTCACCTACAAACTACAATTACCCTCTCACTACCGTATTCACCCTACATTCCACGTATCACTCCTGAAACCCTATCACGATCCTGTTCTTCCCTCCACAGAGCCTGACCACGAAGAGGAACCCCCTCCTCCACTGCTCCTAGAAGAAGGAGCCGTCTACGCAGTGAAGGAGATCTTGCGTTCCCGACGTCGTGGTGGCCAGTTGGAGTACCTGGTGGACTGGGAAGGGTACGGCCCCGAAGAAAGGACATGGGTTCCCAGAGCTGATATTCTCGATCCTAGTCTCATGGTGGAGTTTCATGAGAGCCACCCTGAGTTCCCAGCGCCTAGAGGCAGAGGGAGACCACCACGGCGTCGGAGGTGTCGGCCCTCAGGAGCGGGCCCTGGGGAGGGGGGTACTGTCACGGATTGGTCAGGCTCTCACGATCCCCACTCACGAAGATCACCATCACCTGACTTCTAATGAGCACACAGCTGCATCACATTCACGAGCACCAGATAAAAGCACAGCACTCCAGTCGCTCATTGTCCGGGCTCGTCTCGACGAAAGCGGACAACTGAGCGACCACTCAGCGTAGTCATCCTCAGCTAAAACAAACGCTTTACTTACCTGTTCTCTTTGTATTCCTCCTAGTCTTCCTGGTCCACCCGAATCGTCCTGTCTTCCAGTCCTTCCAAGTCTGTGTCATCCTCTGTCAGCTGTATCTGGTGTGTGCTGTCCATCCTCGTGTATTCCTGTTACCCAGCCACGGAGGAAAAGACCCCAACATCATTCCTGATCCTCCTGGCTATCCTTCATGTGCTCCTTGTTGTCATTTAATAAACACCCTAACGTTTCCTTACCTCTGTCTCCTGTCCGCTTCATAACAATCTGCACATTTCCACCCATGTCACCACTATTTTGTTTTCACAGACGAAAATGGCATACCAGTTATACCAGTTATAAACAAAGCATGCTAGTCCACCATTTCTATTTATTCGCTCTGGCATCTAAAACATTCATACTGTAAAAAAATAAAACATTACAAATGATCTATTGTTGGTTGTACAGTACCATCAAACATAAAAGTCACCATTATTCAAGCAACTTTTTTGAAGAAAACGGGCAGAAAAATGTTGGCAAAGTGTTATACTGTATATTTGCGCAGTATATATATATATATATATATATATATATATATATATATATATATTTACACCACCTACACCACCTGTGTATTATTATGAAAAGTGTAATCAGGTCATGGAATTCTTTATGCTTTCTGTATGGATAAGACAATTGTACTAATAGTGCAATGCTTATTATTATTAATACACTATTAGTGCACTAGTATTCACGGGAACAAAGCAATAACTCGCTAGTTGAAGAGTTTAATTAACTTCACTACATTGTAAAAAATTCAATTAGTCCTGACAGCATGTTTTTAGGTCATTGTAACTTATTAAACTAGGTTAATCATGTTTTAACTTAATTTTATAAGTTATGCAAGCTGTTTTAAGTCAGTTTAACATAATATAAGTTCAATGGACTCATACGGTAATTTGATTGAGCTTTAAAATTGAAGACAACCAGCAATGTAGGGATACATCAGATTTTTGTTCCACTACAAATATTAAGTTGGTTTTCAATTAAAATAAAATACTGGGTGAAAATATGAGCCCAAAAAGACTATGCTGCGTTTCACTGGCCAGCAGGGTTTAGTGTTCTCTCCAGCGTATTCACAGCACGACGTGTAGCAGCTTTCACACCAGATGTAAAAAGTGCTGCGCTATGAAACCCATTCATTTCAATTTGTTGCTGCTCTGTCTAAAGCGAAAGAACACTGAATACACAGAGAAAGAAAGGTCTGCTCCAATAGGACTTTTCCATCATGTTTAGTTATTCCAGTTGCTTGAAATAATGCTACTGAACTGTCATGGTAATGCTGGTAAAATTATGCCAATTAGTCAATAAAATATGGCTGTTTTGTTGGCATGTCTTTTTGTAAAATCAGTATAATTTATGTTAAATTTAATTTAAAATAATGCGTAATTATAATTTTTTTCATTCAGATATTTTAGTCTTGGTTTTTAGCCAAATGTGTCTGTAATTTTCAGTTTTGGCTCAGAATTTTTTATTTTGTGCATCCCTAAACAGCTACATAACTATTTCCACTAACCATTCAGAAATGTCCTGGTTCAGTCTAGAGGTTGTAAGCTCTTGCTCTCCATCTCCACTGCTGCTAATTTCTGATATATTGCCTTGTTTTGTTGTTTGTACAGTGTCAGAACAGAATGTAAAGCTCCGCCCTATTGTGAAAAGCAGCAGCTCATTTGCTTATTTTAAAGGGACTCACGCACACACACAAATAGGGACAATGATCTGTGGGACAATTTGAGTTGAATCTTCACAGAAACCCTATAATTGTTAAATCTGATGAAAAGGGGCATGAAATTAGCACTGAATTATCTCGGTTGTTGAGGGTTTCCCCAAATCCACTGGCAGTCTAAGGTGTTTTTATTGAATATGAAGACCTTCACAACACGAGCATGAATGCTTATGAGTGTATAGTCTTGTTTTGTCATTGATTTCTTGGAGAGCAGCTGCCGCCCCCTCAGTCTGCCAGATCCTCTCTGCTACAGTTGCACTTTGATCGTTTGTATGCAAAGCATGATTTTATAGTACACCACTTGCCAACTTCAGTCAATTCATAGGCAATGAGTTTACAAGTGAAAGATAAAGGATGCATTGACTTAAGGGCAGAAAAAATATAGTTCACTAAGGTAAATGTGGAGCAACGCACTGCTATCAAAATGAAAGAACATGCCTTGAGGTATTCCTGTTTGTTCAATGCAGGCTTGAATATAAATGCGTTGAAGGCAGTCTGTCAACATCTTGCCCACCTGTTATTTCTATATGCTTACTGTGCATTAGGAAAGCATTCAGTGATGCCCAACCATGGAACCTAAGGTAAGTAATCAGGTTTAAAGGGCTAACAATATAATATTTCATGTTATTTGAACAATATAAATATGTGTTTCTTAGTGGTATACACAACCCAGGCTCATCATTGATATGTACCCCTATTTACATTTCAGGAGGTACAACAGGAGCTACGTTTTTTTGCAGTGTTTGTTTTCACGAATCCACTAGAGGCCGCTGTGTACACTTTTTCAGATTTTTCTTGTGAGTGCCATTCGTGCCTGCTCTTTACATGAAAATCCACCAGAGGCCGCTGTCGACTGACTGACTAGTGTTTTCAAAAGCACAGATTGACCCGATTACCCCCTTCCCTAAACCCAACCGACAGTGTTATCAAAAGAAAAGCCTTTGCAGTTGCCTGATTTTAACCACATTCTCACTCTGTTATTTACTGGTTTATTTTGATTTTTGCCTTTTGAACCTGCTTTTATAAACCCTGTCGTTGCAGTTAACTCCTCTCTGCGTTTCAAGTTTGCCAACGTACACAGCGAGCCACTGAGCAAATTGCAGAAAAGCCATCCACACGGAGGTAAGTGTTCAGCTTGTAGTGCAAAAAAGAAACAGAAGCATGATGCCGCTCATTATCGCTTGTTTTAAAGACAAAATGCAGCCATACATAGCTCTGGCTACTTAATTCACGCTCTCCAGAAATGTACACGGGGGAACGTTTTCACAGTGAGCCTGTGATGAGTATACACATACATGAATAAAAGGAAGAAGAAAAAAAAGCAATCAGCACACATGGTTCTGCCAAATATTGTTTGCTAATGTAACCAAAACTGTAAAAATAATGTCAAAATAAAATGATTTGGACATAAATAATATAAATGAATACATGGATAAATTACATGATGAATTTAACAAACGTAAAATCCATTAATAATTGTAAAAATATTAAATAAATAATTAAATAAACAAACAAATAGATGAGCAAAAAAACTAAATACGATTTCATAAAGTGATTCCATTTGAAAGGAAGCTCACCTTTAGTACTGACTATTTTAGTGCATAATCAATTGCTAATTTAATCATATATATTAGTTTCCAGCTAATAGGAGCATAATTCTGTTTTGGTGTCAGTGAAGGTGTGTTTTGCTTACTGATGGGGCTACAAGACAAAGCGGAAAGGAAACACTGCTCTAGATGTGTCAGTATGGATGTTCATGGTATCAAAACAGTGGCCTATTTCTTCATTCAATCTTGCCTTTGCTTTGTGTAGGGCCTACATGCCATTCATACAGATGCAGATTCTCAACAGATAGCAAGCAGTGCTCAGCTGTTAACATGAAGGTTGACGAATCTAAAGGCATAAATTACTATTCAAATATAAATAATGCAATTGCAAATCAATGCTATACACCATTTTCCACATATCCCTTGTGCTGAATATTTATTCATTCAGAAATTAACACGCTTGTTATTTTAATGTGACATTGTTACAGTATTACAAGCATATCTGTGGCCAAAGCGCCATTATACAGTAGTGTTCAACATATCTGTAATATTGCCCCGGTTAATTTGTTCTAATAAAGCTGCCCTTTAATATGCTAAGAATAATCTGTGAGTAAAATAATGTCACCACATTGAACATTAGTGATTATGCCGCCTCCCGATGGTGAATGCAGCTGTATTTATGATAGTTACAGTTTGATAGTTTGGTTGTTTATTTCACTAGTTTAGTCACTGGGTAACATCATCTTGGAAATGGTTTGAATTTCTGTTTAGTAAAAAAATTTGTTTTCCATTTGGAAAAACACTAAACTCTACACTACATGGCTGAGTGTATAAGTGCATATAAGTGCTTAATAATGTCTATTGTAGTGTTTCCCAACCCTGTTCCTGAAGGCACATCAACAGTACACATTTTCAACCTTTCTCTAATCAAACACGCCTGAATCAACTCAACAGAACATTAGAAGAGACTACAAAACCTGAAATGAATGGGTCAGATAAGGGAGATATTTAAAATATGTACTGTTGGTGTGCCTCTAGGAACAGGGTTGGGAAACACTGGTTTACAGTATGTAGTTGGGATGCAACTAAAGAGTCCAAAGTCCTGATAAATACTAATTCAAACTTGTTTATGATCACAGAATAAGTAGAATAAACAATGAATTTCTGTACATAAAGGGATTTTAAATGCACAGCACAGAGGCAAAGAACTGCCCGTTCTGAAGTTACTTCATAAATGAAGAGCTAAAGTAGTTCCAGGTAGGTCTGATCACATTACAGTTCCATATCACTACGCCAAATTATTTCAGCTATTTCGCATAATGCTGTGGTCACACTAGAGTTTGTGTGTGTGAAATTCTGTTGTAGGGCGCTGCAAAAAGTGGCGGGATTAAACAAGATAATTAGACATTTAAAAAAGAGAGAAAATTGCTGTCCAGGGAGGTCATGTTTTGATCCTCAATTGGTCTCACGCAGTCACGTGATGCGATTTCGCTGGTCAGAGAGCTTGAACTTTCCAACGCAGCGAACTGCGAAACTATGGAAGTCTATGAGGAGAAAAGTGCAGTGTGACCGCAGCTTTAGCCAAAAATCAAATCAACACAAAACTGTCAGGTTTATGTGTCATGTTCCATGTACTTTAGTTCTGTCATGGGATTCCTTTGTTTCATTTTCCCACCGTGTAGTAATGTTTCAATGTTTTCACCTGTGTCTCACCCCTGTGTGTAATTAGTTTACTGATGTCCAGTGTATTTAAGCTCCTGTGTTCAGTTCGCTCCTCATCTGGTCTTGAACTGTCAACATCACATGTCTTTCCTTAGTTTCCAGAAGTGAGTGTTTGTTAATAAATCTGTATATTTTGATAATTCCAAAGTTTCGTGTGTTTGTGGAGAGTGAAGCATGACAAAAACAAAAGGCTGCGTCAGAAAGTTGTAATACACACAAAAGCAAGTTAAAGACAAAAACTGGACCTAAGTGTCTTGAAATACAACATCGGAACTATGTCTTTAGGTTTGGCAACAGAAATGTAATGACAAAACATATTTTTATGCTTTTATTTTAATAAGTTAATCAGGTTTCAACAATTTTAAAGCTGCAGTCACACTAGAGTTTGAGCCTGCAAAATTCTGTCGAATGGTGCCGCGAAAAGGGGTGGGATTAAACAAGAGTATGAAGCTGCGGTCACACTAGAGTTTGAGCTTGCGAAGTTCTGTAGTAGGGAGCTGTGAAAAAGGGTGAGATTAAACAAGATGGTTAGCCATTTAAAAAAGCGAGCGATTGGTCCACATTTGAAATTTTTGTCCAGAGAGGTCATGTTTTGATCCTCGATTGGTCTCCGGCAGTCAAGTGATGCGATTTCGCAGGTCAGAGTTCACCAAGCTTGAACTTTGCAATGTAGCGAACTGCGAAACTTGTCGCATGAGCTTGCATTTCCGGTCTGACGCATTCGCGTGCGTTTGAAGTGAAGTCCAGTGTGACCGCAGCTTACTAGAGTTTGAGCTTGCGAAATTCTGTCGTGCAGCGCTGCGAAAAGGGGCGGGATTAAACAAGATGATTAGACATTTAAAAAAGCGAGCGATTGCTCCATGTTTTACATTTCTGCTCAGAGAGGTCATGTTTTGATCCTCGATTGGTCTCATGCAGTCAAGTGATGCGATTTCGCAGGTCAGAGTTCACCAAGCTTGAACTTTGCACCGCAGCAACGTGCGAAACTTGACGCATGATCCTGTGTTTCCGGTCTGACGCATTTGCGTGCGTATGAATGGAAGTCTATGGGAAGAAAATTCAAGTGTAACCGCAGCTTTAGACATTTAAAAAAAGCGAGTGATATTTAAAATATATTTAAAATTTCTGTACAAAGAGGTCATGTTTTGATCTTCGATCAGTCTCATACAATCACTTGATGTGATTTTGCAGGTCAGAGTTCACCAAGCTTGAACTTTGCAACGCCACAAATTGTGAAACTTGTCGCACAAGCTTGCGTTTCTGGTCTGACACATTTGCGTGTGTATGAATGGAAGTCTATGAGGCCAAAAGGTCAATGTGATGGCGACTTAAGTTGTACAAAGTTTAACCTATTTATTAGTCATTTTGATTGATGTAAGTTAAGATGACAAGAAAAGTTCATTTGATTCAACAAAAAAATTCAAGGCAGCAAGATTTTTGAAAAGTTTGTAGTATAAGTGAATTGACCCCTCTAATTGACTTTAGTCCATTCAATTCTGAGAAATAAAATTCACAGCAGTCTGCATCATGGCCCCATCACTTTGGCTGTGTATTATTTTCTAATAATTCAATGTTTTTCCTTGCTTATTGAAAGTTATTCCAATAATTCACAAAAAGCATCATGAGAACTCTGGATATAAGAGATGTCTTGTCTCTATCGGTGGTGACTGATTCATAAGGAAAGCAGCGTGACAGAAGTAGCGCAGTGGCCTTGTGCGGAGCAGCAGGGTCTCCGTATGATCTTCCGGCTGACCTTAAGAACAGGCGTCTGTCCAGCTCCTTTATCAGATAAGTGGGCTTCAGAAAACACTCGCAGTCTACTGGCATTTCCAGCACTCACCCTAAAGGCCAAGCGGAGAGAGAGAGGACTCTCATATGGCCGCTGTTTGGATTTCAGATAAGCTATGGGTCGTCTATGTTTCCATCTCTGCAATATGTATCCGCTTCTTACACCATCTACCTGAAACCAAAGGTCCTAAAGGTCTGGCCGGACACCGCATCATGTTACTGCATGCTGATCTACATAATCCCCATTCAGAATAGGATTAGACAGATGCTGATGTGCATCCGCTCGCTTTGATTGGATTATTGCTGCATCTCAGCACTGCGCCAATCAGAGGGCTGAGGGGGGTGATATATAAACGGCAGAAAACATTGGGATTTACAGATATATTGAGATCTAAGATTAAAGTCAAAGATGTGCATGGTGCAGAGGTGTAAGAGTATGGCAAAAATATAAAAGAAATAGTGTCAGAATGTCTATAGCTAAAAGAGGCTTAAATGTTGGGATGTTTTAAATGTTTGTTTTTTTATTATTATTTGGAAGGACACTATAGTGTATGACTGCAGGTTGACTATGTTTGTATACTGTCCACCCTTTACACAACTCCTTAACTTTTCTGATTTTGACTGTAAAGAAATGATGTGCACTTTTTGTGAAGCTGCTTTAAAACGATAATTATTGTGATAAGCGCTAAACAAATAAACTTCAATTGAATTGAAAAGTTGTCTAACGTGTCAAAATGTGTCTATCCAAGAAATATTTCTACTACTACATACTGTTTAACAGTTTTTATCTGTCATTTATATTGCTACTTATGTACACGACCTGACAAAAATTCTTGTCGCCTATTCAAGTTTGAGGAACAACAAATAATAACTTGACTTCTAGTTGATTATTTGATATCAGACGTGGCTTATATGAAAGGCAAAGGCCTCTAGCTTACACTTATTTTAGCAAAATAAAATATGATCATATCTTGATTTTTAATTATTTAATTAGGACAGTAAGGTCTGACTTTGCTTAGACAAACTTTGTTTGTAACTTAACAGAAATATTGTACAGTATAGAATATAAAGTCATGGTGCAGTGGAAAAAGAATTAATATTGTGCGTGATTCCCATGAGCTTGGAGGACTGCATCCATACATCTCTCCAATGACTCACATAACTTATTAATAAAGTCATCTGGAATGGCAAAGAAAGCGTTCTTGCAGGACTCATAGAGTTCTATGGACTCATAGAATTCATTGGATTCATCTTCAATGTCTCCATCTTACTCCAAACATGCTCAATAATGTTCATTCTGGTGACTGGGCTGGCCAATCCTGAAGCACCTTGACCTTCTTTGCTTTCAGGAACTTTGATGCGGAGGCTGAAGTATGAGACGGAGTGCTATCCTGCTGAAGAATTTGCCCTCTCCAGGGGTTTGTAATGTAATGGGCAGCACAAATGTTTAGATTCCTCAGGCTGTTAATGTTTCCATCCACTCTGCATATCTCACATGCGCCCACACTGAATGTAACCACAGACCATGATTTTTCTTGACTGTACTTGGCTGATTTCTGTGAGAATCTTGGGTCCATGCAGGTTCTAATAGGTCTTCCGCAGTATTTGTGATAATTGGATGGCAGTTAAACAGATTATTAACAGATTATTAAAAAGTCAAGTTATTATTTGTTGCTCTTATAACTGGGATCAACGACAAGACTTTTGTCAGGTAGTGATTTTTATGTATTTTAAGTATAAACATTTTGCTTTAAAGCTACCACAATTAAAATGTTTATTTAATTTCACCTATATTTAAAAACAATTGGATTGGATTTCTATTATAGCTTAAAGTTGTTAGAAATCTAGTAGTTTCATAAGTGTTAATTGTAATAACAATAATACAGTTAAATTTAAGCAAGATTTGATTCAATTTAAATTAAACTTAAAACGTATGTTTAGAAATATAAGTCTTGAGGCTTGTATAAAAAAACAAAACGTGTAAAAAATGCCAAAGAACATCAGAGGATCTATAATTGGAAAGCAAAAGAGGCACACAAACACACACACACAGACGCACACACCTGCCTTGAGCAACCCGGTGAGAATGACATCATACAAAGCTTGCGCTTGTGCATCAGTCCCAAAAGGGTGCAGCTCTAGCTGTACATTAAAGCTGATGTTTTGGTCAGGCTGATCTGAGGCCTGTAGCTGTGTGTCTCCAGCAAGATGCTTCCTCTTCCTCCTGACATTTCTTTCCTTCACTTCAGGCTAGAGGCCTTTTCTTCATCACTGTCTCATTTAAACTCCCCAACCATCGCCGCTACTGGCCATCACACACACACAAACACATTCACACACACACACACACACACACCATCCCTTGGCACAGCGGAGATCACAGTGCTTCTCTAACCTGCCAGTCAGGTAGTGGAAAACAGCCCCAAGAGAGCTTCCATTTGCTTGTTCTGCTGTCGTCATGAGTTGCATCACATGCTTAAAGGCTTTTTAAACTAAACCAATAACGTAACACTGCCCACAAAAATGGCTTTGATCCTTTTGATCTACTCCCGATGTTCACATTTAATATTTAACAGTCAACAACTTCAGCAATATTCAATAGACAGTAGGGCTGAACAATTCCTGATAAACTAAAAATCACATTTTTACTGTTGTTGTTTGTTTGAATAAATATAACAACTAATATCTGAACAATTTTTGAAATAACTAAGTTTTTTATTTTGAAAATATCATTATTTTGATATATTCTTTATATCTTTATATAATATTTTTAATGAATAGAATTAAATCAGGGGTCTCAAACTCAAAATGATGAGGGGCAATATCAGTGACCGGCAATTCATAGGAGGGCTGTTTTAACATTCTAGCACACAAAAAAAAGTGGAAACCTGATGTAATCGATGCACTCAGACATTCTCAGCGTATCAAAGCTCCTTTAAATTAAGTTTAAATTGTTTTGAAAATACAACAATGTAATAATAATAACAACAACAATAATAATAATAATAATAATAATAATAATAACTATTATGTCCCAATCAATTGTTGCTTAACCAATTGTTTAACAGATAGTGTAAGACAGCAAAATGCAGTTTGGGTAACTTTACTGGCAATTGTTCTTCTTAATATCTTTCCTTTTTTGTAAACAAAGAGGGGAAAAGTATGTATATATCCACATTTACTTTAACATGTTCAATTCAGCCAGCAGTCAGATTTTACTAATGCACATTTTTATACACTTCTTAATATGCATATTAGGAAAATCTTTTATTAAGACCATTTGGACCGAATATTAGCAATATATTAGCAAGATCATATTTACACCACCAGCATAACATGTAAGCCACGAAGAGGTGTTTGTACAACAAAATAAAGGTGGTATAAGACAGATTTTAATCAAATGACCCTTGAATATTTACAGAAATAGAACTTTAGTAAAAATACAGCACAGAATCTTGAGGATGAACACCGTCAACGGTCTTTGCTCAAAGACAGGCTCATGGCCACCAACGTGCTGTCTCTCAGAAATTATAATAATATTTAAAATAGGCACTATCCTTATAAATAAACTACATAGTTGTAATCTAAACAACTGCATTCTGGGCTAAGAAAGCCTCAAAAGTACATTATGTTGCCCAACAGCAGCAATATTTGTCAAACTGTAGAGTGTCCTCTGCTTGTTGCTGTATGTGGGCGGAGTAATACAGAAGGGTGAAGGGTTAAGAGGTTGGACGAGTGCTGTTACTGGCAGAATATCACACGGCTATCAGCTAATCAGATTCAAGAACCAAACAGAACTGTTGTATACGTATATATAACATATATATAACTTTTTTAAGATATTAAAAGTTTTACTATGTTTTTGATCAAATAATTGCAGCCTTAATAAAATTGTATTTAATTTTAACACCAAATACACATTAGGTTTTACCAAAAGTACATCTAGCTGAAGGTGCAGCCCTGAATCATGGCACTGTCACTCTATTCTCCAAAGAACAAAAAAAAAGCATCTGTAAGGAGTTTGTTTTTCCAGGCCAAATGCACATTCATCTGACCAAGGAATGAACCCTCCATAGTACACTTACATTATGAATGGGGATCAGGTCATTGTTTATTCATAACAATTCGATTGAGGTTCCAGAGTCTCCATCTCCGTCTGCACACTAAACAAGTTTATATGCAAACGGGTCATTTCTATTCAGACTCATTCTTTTTTATTTATTTAGTTTTTTTTTAACTCAGTTTCACATAATTGATCATTGAAAATCATCTGTTCAGTCAGGGTAAACCTATAAAAGTTGTCAAAAAGACTCTTTTTTCTCTTTTTTCCCTGTGCTTCCTCAAGTTGTGAAGTTTTATGTCTGCTGTCTAGCTTATGGTGTGTTTGTTACGGTCAAATCATTCTCCCTCTTCAAACGCAGCTCTCGCGTCACTATATATTCCCAACTCACAGGTGGTCGCATATTGAGATTCAAAAGAGAGAAATTTAATCAATAAGGCTGCACTGGACTGTCATGGTATGAAATCATATGCTCTTCTATCTGAAGTTATACATAGTATAACTTGAGCGGATTTGGCTTATACGCTGAGGCTATTGAGTAGCATGCATTTCCAGGCAGACCTTTCACGCTTGAAAGAACTTGACCTGTTAATGGCAACAGGAGGAGCAGACAGTGAGGAACAGGACTTTGCTTTTACTGCAGAAGGAGAGCAGGGCTGTGTGAGTGACAACTGCAGATCGTCAACAGGCCATGCAAGGGAACACAGCGGCTCTTTATCTGGTTCCTGAGCGTCTCAAGAGGGAAGAGTAAAAACCAATATACTCACAGTTAGGCTCTTTTTTTCCTCTTTGTTTTGGGATAACATACAGATCAATATTTTCCATGCACAACATGTAGGTGAAATTAATTTCATTATTATTAATGTTAAGAATTTAGTATTTTTAAACAGAAAAAACACATTACTGTCAGCTTTTATTTCTGTTCTATGCATTTCTGTTTTATACTTTCTTTTTTCGCCTGTTAGTCTCAGCATTTAGCTTGTTTCCTTGACACATAGGCATTCCATTGGTTACGTTCACCTGTGTCCAGTTTAGTTACTTGTCATCTTGTGTTCATGATACAGTATTGTCTGTACTTGTGACTTCTTATTCATTATTCATTCATTTATAGTAGGGCTGCACTATAAATCATTCTAGCATCAATATCTCAATGTGATCATCGCAATAGTGTATGCAACGTTGAATCTAGATTATAGTTGATCATTTTGCAAGAGTTTTTTAAGGCCTGTTACTGTGTGAGGGTTTTTAAAGCATTCAAATATAAGAAATTGTATCGTTTGTACCTTTGAAAATTAACAACAATTGATTTTATTGAATTGTTTATAAAAAGAGGACTATACAGTATTATTTTACATTTGATTATTCAATTAATGTATGCTGAATACAGCTCAACCCCTCAG
Organism: Danio aesculapii; assembly: GCF_903798145.1. Classification (NCBI taxonomy): domain Eukaryota; kingdom Metazoa; phylum Chordata; class Actinopteri; order Cypriniformes; family Danionidae; genus Danio; species Danio aesculapii. The sequence continues at coordinate 27,695,039 of NC_079436.1, forward strand.
AAAACAATAAAACACTGTTTATTTATTTTGTTTCTTTTTCTTTATTGAATTTACTGTATCCATGCTTGTTTGATGCTTATCTATGCTTAAAGATTATTGTTATGCATATGTACCCCCTTACAGAATCAACACAATCCATCTAAAATGATAAATTCTTTCCAAATAGTTATTCAACTCATCTAGTGAAATTGAAATGTTAGAAAAAAATATGACAATGTTTGATTTTTCCAATATCGTGCAGCTCTAATTTATTGGCTCAAGACTTCTTCATTTAAGAGTAAACAAAAATAGAAAAGTAAAAAAAAATTTTTATATAGTGCTGGGCTGGGTCATTAATCGGAAGAGTCTTGTATGCACATTTTGTCAGTAAAGCAGGTTCTAGTATAACTCCAGCATGTGCTTTCAGATGGAGCAGAGCTCACTACACAGAGCCATAGTTCACTGACAAGCTACACAAAATTGTTTAAAATAGAGCTCAAATATATAAATAAATGTTGCACTTAAAAATTCCACATTTGAGTGCCTGCGACGAACAACCGTATAAATCCCAAAATAATTTTGCTAACCATGTGAGATTAATTGTATGTGTGAACTTTGTATACAGAAACAGTTTGGGGATATTTTTGAGCATCTAATAGTCTGCCTTTAAACATTAAAATAGCATCATGTGGAAAAAAACATTTATGTCCACTAAGAAGAATAGAGGTGCCGATTGCTTTCATGTCCCATTATGGCTTTCATGCCATTAAGAGGAAAATTTTCTGCAAAAAAGGAGAGCCAATATGAACAAATCGAAGGACAGAATAAGGAAGTCTTTGAGGGATGCTGGGAAACTATATTTAAATTAAAAAGGAGAACATAAACCAGGGAAAAAAATGGACCGAAAGAGGTGCGTGCAAGAACCGTATATATCATGTGATCTCTCTCTTTCTCTCTGAACACACAGAGGAGCGCTAAACAGCACAAAAAACAGTTAATCTATCAAAAGAAACCACATATCATATACAATAAAGCTGTATCAATGCATATTTACTGCCAGTCCTGTGTAAACTATGGCAAGCAGAGTTTATTTGTTTATATATTTATTTATATTGTGAGATTTAGGAGCACAAGAACAGTTTGAAGTAACATGTACACTAGTATATTTGTAAATAAATGACAATATTTAGCTATGATGTATGTCTGGATTTTATGAATTTATTGTTGTATTTACAGTATTGGTTAATGTCAATAATTGACTGTTATGCCCTGTACTGTAAGAAGGTCTATGTATTGTACATTGTTCATACTGTATTTTCTGGTTTTTATAAAAATAATAATAATAATAATAATAATAATAATAATAATAATAACAACAACAACAACAACAACAATATAGAAATGACATTTTTGGGTGAATTATACCTTATAAATACAGTATGTCACACTTCTAACACCATTTGGAGATGTCGATGTTGCTGAGCAACATAAGCTATATACAACAATGTAAAGACATGCTTCTCTCCTGACTTTGAAAATATAGTTGGCTGAATCATAGAAAAGCTGAATTAGGATCGTGTGTAGGGTAGAATCGAGATCGCAATGTTTTTATCGATTAATCATGCAGGCCTAACTGTTTGCTGATGCACTCTTACAGAATCATCCCAAATTAAAATTATAAATTCTTTCTAAACAGAGATTCTTTTCTAAATCTCTATTTGAATATCAAAAAATATTGCAATGTTAGATTTTTCCAATATCATGCAGCCCTAGAGGGTACGATCAATCACATTTGCATTTTGATTTCAATGAATTGCCCAGCCCTATATTTAAAGTAATAAAATCTTTCAAATTCCAAGAACAAGCTACGTTTTGGTCTGATTCTCTTCTAAATGACATCACACCGGCTCATTTTTCAATTTCAAAGCACATCAGGGCCTTTCTGTTGTGTTGGTCCCAGAGCACAAACTTACACACACTAAAACTCTGGAAATAAAGTGCAACTTTCAGGAAAAAATAACAACACCTTAGCTGATTGATTTATTGCCAGTCGATGCTGTATTCTAGTGTTTTAAAAGCAATCTGCTGGAACTAAAAAAACAAAACAAAATAAAAGCAAGTAATGGCTGTGACGATGATTTAACAGCCATCATCACTCATACAAGTGAAAGATTACACTCACCGCAATATGCTGGCGATGCATGGAAGGATGCCTGCTCTATTCCGACTCACTGTAAAGTAATATCAGTATCACTGTGTAGGCAGTATGCTGTCACACAATGGCGGATGGACCGATGCCATGCTCTGATGGCATGTAAGAAGCAGTCGCATAAAAGCACAATATAAAGAGAATGTGTTTTTGAAGTGTGCTGCACATAATTCGTAGCTTCATTCGATAGTAACTACTTTGGTTGTAAAATCAAACAAACAGGCAAACATAGTTGTATTTTTTATGTGGTGTATAAAGCCTCTTGACCTTGATGCTTTTCTGTCCATGTAATACGAGATGAGTAATCCCAGCATCCAACCCTTCCTGTTGAAAATACTACCGTGTTCACTAGCAAGATTAGTTTGTAGACTCAACCCAGGCTCATTCTGAAAACGTACCGTTATATACATTTCTGGAGAGCACCAAATATGTCCCAGGAGCTATGTTTTTTTGCAGTTTTTGTGAATCCACCAGAGGCCGCTGTGTACGCTTTTTGAGATCTCAAATTTGTCTCATGAGTGCCATTCGCACCTACTGTTCTTGCATAAACCTACCTGCGTAAACATTGACTCACTGAATGACTGACTAACTGACCGATCGACTGACCCACCCTCCTCCTTCCCTAAACCCAACCAATTGTATTGATTGACTCACCCACCCACTTCCCTAAACTCAACCAACAATTTTCAAAAGCAATCCAGAAAAAGAAAAGCCCTCGTCTGATTTTTGCCACGTTTTCTTGTTTGCTTGTATATTTTATTTTTTGGCTTCTGTTTTTGTTTTGCCTTCTGAAACCGTTCTTCACCAGACTCTAACCCCATCGTTGTAGTCAACTCCTCTCTGCGTCTCAAGTCCACTGACATACATGGCGAGCTAACGGGACAAACTGGTAACAGCGGGAAAGACGTCCATATGGAGGTAAGCGGTCAGCTGGTAATTGTGAAAAGGAACGGTGTCATACCGCACCGTAGTGCTTATTTTAAAATTAAATGCAGTCAGAAATGTAAATATTCATGGGCGATTTTAGGATTTTAATTTTAGGGGGGCTCAGCTCCATATGAGAATATATATATATATATATATATATATATATATATATATATATATATATATATATATATATATTTATATATATATATATTTATTTAAATATTATATATATATATATATATATATATATATATATATATATATATATATATATATTTAAATAAATTATATATTTTATAAATTTAAATATAATAAATTTAAATATATATATATATTTAACCCTAATGCATTTATAAGTAATAATTTATTTGTAATACACTTAAAAATGTTTGACAAATATGGTAGGTTTGTATGCTAAACTAGCAGTATTCCACTGTATTGTATAGAACAAACCTGTTTACTGTAGTAAAAGCCACTTTATATGTTAAAGTACAATGTTTGTTTCCATGTATTTTATAAATAAAACTTTCACATTTCTAATTAAATGGCATACATATAAAAAATATATATATATTTATTATAATATATATATTTATATATATTTACCTACAGGCTAATTCACAAATTTCAAGAACTGAATCATAATATTAAAATAGGAAATATTTTTAAGACAAAACATGATATTTCTATCTCTGTCAGTGACTCTGACAGTTAAAATAATTATTCACTAAGTGATTCTGTCACCGTGTTTAATACTTTATGTGCATGACTGTGTTATAGATAATGCCACATGCGCTGTAATGTGTTTTATAATGGTAGTTCATTTTAAAATAAAAATAGTAAAATGTTTGTTAAGAGTTACATTTTCGCTGGAGGAAACAGCTGTGATTATGAGGTGATCTACTAAGGAAACAGTAGATGGGAAACCCGGTTGCTTCTATCTGACATTGGGGTACAAGTTATACAAGTGTATCCATATCAAAGAACTGCAAATAAGCATATTTTATAACAATTTATTAAGAAACACACACCTCTCAATCTTCACAGCTGTCGATCAAATGAAAAACGAAAGTCGGGGAGGAGCTGAATTCTGCCACCGTCTTCATATCAAATTTAAAGGGGACAGAAAATTTGGTCTACAGTTTATGAGCTAATCTGAAAAGTTTTAGGGGGCTGAGTAGAAATACAGGGGGACTGCAGCCCCCCTAAAATAGGCCTAGCGATGCCCATGTATATAGGGCTACGTTTTCAGAAATAGCCTATGTTGTGTAGACTAGTTACAAAAATGAAACACAAACTTAGAATCAAACATTACAGTGCTGGCTAGCTATTCTGGTCTGTTTAGCACGGCTGGCGCTGCCACCGCATAAACCATTTCAAGGCATAGCTAAAGCTCCAGCATGGCAGCAGACATAAGTTTGGAGTGAAAACCTAAACTTCCACACGGCCCATGGGGCTCGTTGCAGACAGGAGGCCAGAATTCAATATACTTACAGAGCCGCCCAAAAGCCCATGCAATGATAAATGTCTGCTGTCTAGTTGCCAAGAGGGACTGGCTCATTCCAAATCAATTGAACCTTGTTATTCAACAATTATGCCCAGCATTTTTGCAGCACGGTGACGGAAAGAAGGTCACTGGCACACGACGCACCATAAATACTCACCAACGCTGAATATCGCTGTGTACTAAATTCTTGACACGGCCCATCTTTCCTGCATTTACCAGTCACCGCAGGCACATAAGTTAGAAGCTTGTCAGGGCAACTGCAGAGTCAAAAAATTTAATGGTGGATTTTTGTTTACATGAGTGACAGCAACTTGGCCAGCCAAAGAAAGTGAGCAACAATAGTACGGTTGGCTTCACAACAGGCCCAGTGTGATAATTTGTGAATTTAATTATTAAACTCATAAGAGATTCATAATAAACATTCAGTTCCTTTGAATTTATGCGCACACCCACACGCCAGACGTAATTCAATCAAATGCGATTTTGGTTTTCAAGAGCTCGCATTTAAAAAATGACTGCATAATATCCGTTAATTATGAGATTAATAATGATAGCAGTTAGTCATGCTGCGTAATAGAAGCTTAAACCTCACTAAAAAAAGCTAATTGGAAGGGTGGAGAATGAACTGAGTGAGTTTCCGCTTGTCTGATACACCGATGGTCTAAAATAGATCGGTCAGCAAGTCACAGATCCACAGAGCTTTCGCTCATGCCAAAGGGAAGATTCAGCTGTGTCATTAGAAGAAGTGTGACGCCATGACAGTGCATTGTTACAGCGCTTCTCAAATGAAGAAGAGAGATAGTGAGAACAATGGAGAGAAAGATGACAGGCGTGCTTGCCCCACACAGCTCAGCGCAGGGGCTGCTGGGTAAACTCTCTCCCTGGCAAATCTAGTCCTCATTAGACGCACAGAGAGAGAGAGAGAGAGAGAGAGAGAGAGAGAGAGAGAGCCAGTCCCTTCAGGCTAAACCACACTCAGTAACTGGTGACGGACATGAGTTCCTGTTCATGAGGAACTCCCAAAATGGACTTCCTCAACATGTTCGAATGTCTAGACTGTCAAAATAGAAGTCTCATTCTGTCTTTCTGAATGTACATAAAAGTCATAAAAATAGATGCTCTCAAATATTGCCCTGTAAGTCTCATGAACAATAAACTTTTTACATTTTCTGAAGGAAACACAATTGCTTTCAAGGCAGCTAAAGTTTAATGTTAACTTATCCGCTTGTTAAGTCGTGACGTATGAAATACTGTTTCCAAGCCGCTACTCGTTTGAATTAAGAAAATATTCCCATATGACCACTTTTTAATCATACCACACATTAAAGTGAAATTTGTCATGGCGTACACAACAGTCTCTGGACTTGCTGCATCTCAGACACCAACATTTTAACAATTTATAAAAAATTAAACACTTTCTGGCCATCTGCTATTAGGCATGGATGTATATATTGTAATTGTGATTTTTTGAAAGTAATATATGGCTTTGTAAATGTTTATTTTTACCATTTGATGAGCCTCCCCATACAGTTTGATATGGAGCTTGGACCCACCATCACACTTAATAAGCAGATAAGGTAAATGCAAGGAATAAAACAATCAGAAATCAGAAGCATTTTAAATATTTAAGTATTCTGACATGTAGCGAAACCAACTTGGTTACATCTTACATGGTGGTTTATGCAGTGCTTCCCACAGGTTGGAAATATACTTGCGGTGGTAACCGGATTGAAACACACCTTTTACCCAGGTCACATATTTACCTATATTACCTAAAAGTGATTTTTAACAATATTTTTATTTATTATACACTGTTTCTTTGCAATGGGTTTAAGTTTTTTTTTTTTTTCAAAGACTGTTGAAATAAACAAGAAATCTAAACTATTTGTTTAAATTTTATTCTATTTAGGACCCATGTGCACCCACTGACAGGTAAAATCTGCTGCTGACATTTTGTAATTCAAATATTTCTCATCATCACACTCATTCAGAAGTTCACACTTAGCTGATGATTGATTATAAAAGCATGTTTGGCATGCTGTTCCAGGAGAGAGCCCTGGTAAAGACTTGAACCAGTGACATTCTTGCTGTGAAGCAACAGTGCTAACCACAGGGCCGTTGTGCTGTCCTGTCTAAGAAAAGGGAGGAGGAGGGGTGGAAGGGGGGATTCTTCAAGACGAAGATAACATGGGAATCATCTGATTGGTGAATCGTGTAAGCTAATGCGGAACCAGCTGTGGTCAATTATAAGCACGTGATCCTCTCAAAATTAGTTCATAAATAAACTTCATGGAAACACTGGAACAGTGTCTATTCCCTTTTCTGATTAAGAGAAATGACTGTATGAGGAGAAACACAGCGAGAGCACAGCGAGACAACAGAGTATGTTTGTATGTGCTTGTGTGCGTCTGTGTGCAAGTGCACATGAGTAATTTTGAAAATTACATTGAGCCTGTGGTAATATCAATGCACGTTCCAGTGGTCTCGCAATAATCTTCAACTCACTCATCCTGTCTTATTTACCTTCACCAAACTTTCAGATACTGAACACAGGATACTGGACTACAACTCCAAGAACAACCGCTCTTCATTCATTTATTTTCCTATGGTTTAGTCTCTATTTCAGAGGTCGCCACAGCGGAATGAACCACCAACTATTGCAGCATATGTTTTACACAGAGAATGCCCTTCCAGCCGCAAACCAGTTCTGAAAAACACACATACACTCTCACATTCACACACACATACTCATACTACAGCCAATTTAGTTTCAGTTTATTTATACCGCATGTCTTTGGACTGTGGTGGAAACCGGAGCACCCAAAGGAAACCCATGTGAACACGGGAAGAACATGCAAACTCCACACAGAAATGCCAACTGGCCCTGCCGGGACTTGAACCTTGCTGTGACGTTCTTGCTTTGAGGCGACAGTACTAACCACTGAGCCACCGTGCCACCTTCAACAGCTCTTATATAAAACAACGTGTGATTAAAAATAAATGAATATTGATGTGACAGTGGAAGATGATAAATTCAGCAATACAGCATGCATGCAGTTGATGCTGGTTTGGAATTATAAGGTTCTGACAAATTTTTTTCTCAAGGAAACATAAAAATGTAGTGTGAAGATCTCATGTGAATGAGTGTGCATGGTTGTTTCCCAGTGATGAGTTGCAGCTGGAAGGGCATCCCCTGCGTAAAAACGTATGCTGGATAAGTTGGCGGTTCATTCCACTGTGGCGACCTCAAATTAATAAAGGGACCAAGCCGAAAAAAATTAATGAATGAAAGCCTAATCCCATTTCTAACCCTTAGCTTTCCCTTACATCTCTGCGACATGTGTTCATGAAGGGGCAGAGGTGTCTTGATATGAGGTAGAGGAAAAAGCCAGACAGCCCAAATTACAATTTTTTATAATCTTTTACCTTGAAAGGGTAAAATGAAATTATATACAAAAGGGTATACAAAAGGGTATAATGAAATTTCCATGTACTGTAAGCAGCAACATGGCTGTAGTTTAATATTTGGCTATACAAATGGTAGCCAAATGTGCTGAAAAGTTCTCATAAGACCCATGACTTGACAAAATAACATGTGAGAGTCTATGGTTGCAAGGAAGTTGCTCATCTACGACTACACATCTTATTAATGTATAATATTAACCTTGTTTTCTTATGCCATAAATATGTGAACACTATAGTGGCGTCTCGTTTCTTCTTTCTTTCAAGAGCCAAGGGGTTGGCTTGGTAAAGTGGGAATAACATAGAATTGGGAGAAGAAATAGTTTTCATTGCGGGTAAAACAATTGTGTTTGAACAACTCAAACAATTGAGTTGTGGCATAGTTGAAATGATTTTATGTGAAATATTTTGATATTTTCATTGAAATTATTTTCATTGTTTATTAAACCATGAAACAACTTTGCAGTCTGTTTTCTTGCAGATTTTAAAGACTTTTTTGACATCTTAAATTATGACAGAATGACGGTAGCTGCTTTCTGTCTAAACTTAAGGAAATGTAAACGATTCCTGCAACAATGGGTTTAATTACCCACCGTATTCCTACCTAAAATGAACATCTGCCCTGGACAAAATATTTAGCCCTGCCTTTCATGCTTAAGTTGGAAAAAATAAAAATAAACAAAATATGAAACATCCACATTAACTGTAACTTTCTCAAACATACCCAGTAACAACCCATTGTTACAACACTAATTTATACATTTTAAAACATATAAAATATTTAACCCTCTAAAACATGGTGTTGCCATACAGCAACATATTATTTATGTTCACTTCCCTGCCACTGTTTCTTTAAGACCAATGTCCAAATATCTTGGTGTATATATAGTCTGTGTAATCAGTCCAAAAGCTGCTTCAGCTGTGAGTGTCTAATCAATGGTGACTTGGAGCAGGTGAGTGTGTGTGCTGGTTGACTGGGATCTGTAGTCCATAAACCAGCAGATTTTTAGTTTGTGGGAATGTGAATGTTTTCCAGCAAGCAATGGTGTTCAGACCGCTGGTGATTGTGACAATAAGAACCTTATATATGCAGAAAGCACATTTTTACAACAAATCTCCATTTGACCTGCTCCAAAAATGGCAAAAATGTACAAATCTGAGAACATTTTGTTATTGTACATTAAGAGTCTCTGACATTTTACATATATAGAGACTTGTTTCACAAATATATTATGGAGTCAATCTAGGACCATATAAACTTGCAAAATAAAATACATTTTTGCAAACAAAAAATAAAGTAGCAAATCTCCAAAAATTCTAAAGCGAAAAATTATTTTTGAGAAATAAAAATGAATTTTGCTAACAAAAATAAAGAACTGCAAATAAAAATCAAGCAAAAAATCTAAAATATTAGCGACGCTATAAAAAATATGTTAGTTTTTTTTTTGCACTACTTGATTTTTATTTGCAGCTCTTTTTTATTTTTGTTCTTTTTTCATTTTTATTTCACAAAACCTAATTTTCGCCTTGTGATTTTTGGATATTTGCATTTGTTTATTTATTTTGCTCAATATTTTATTTTTTGTTTGCAAAACTTTCTTTTATTTTGCAAGTATATATGGCCCTATATTGTTTATAGGATTTTTGCTATATGGAATGCTAAACTTTAAAGTTTAATATCTCAAAACTACTGAGAATACATTTAGAACCTTAAAATACTCTGTTTTATTATTTTTTTCAAGCCGAATAACATCACACACATACTTTTGACCTGGGTTAGACCTATAGTGCTCTGCGGCAGATTTCATCCCTCTGTAAAAACTCAAAGATGGGCCATGAAATAGAATTCTACATTCATTAACCTTCATTTGAGAGCTGCACAATAGCCTTTCTAAGTAAACCAAAGAGGACTCGCAGGAATACTCCACTTACGCGAACGAATGAATCACACTGTTTTGTTGGTCTCTGAGCGGCATGGCCTGTGAATAACAAATCAGCCTTTTGCCTCCATTTAATCCTCGTATCTGTATTTCTGCTGATAAAAAAAAGCTGTACATGAAAAAAAAGATCACAGTATAACACAAATCAGAATTCAACTATTTCCTGCTTATTCATACTGCCATTTATCAATCAACCCCGGTCTGAACTCTCCTTAGTGGTGTGCCCAACACAAATTACAGCAATTCGCTTCAGGTTGTGAAAAGCAGCAAAAAAGTGAAAATCTTCAAACTGGTTTAGACATATTATCAGATGGTTGGATATTATCAAACTCTTCATGTATAGTACACTCAACTGCCATGCACAATATAAAGAATAGTGAACGGTGTTTTGAGGACTTGAAGTGCAAACCTTTAAAAACAGGTTAGAAGTGTACGTTTTTGAAAACACTGAGTCTCATTCACTAGTAATTGTGTATGTTCTTCGTATTCATATGCACTAAAACTTTCCACCTAATTCACAAAGTTTGTTCTTACAGTATATACAGTGCTGAGGAAAGTTACTTTTGTGTATTATAATATTGAGTTACTCCCCAAAAAAGTAACTTGTTGCGTTACTTACAGTAGTTACTTTTTATGGTAAGTAATGCGTTACTTTACTTTTTAGTTACTTTTGAGTTACTTTTACTTGGCAGAGGCTTGATCTCAAGTTCAAGTTCAATTTATTTATATAGCACGTTTCCAACTGCCACGAGGCCGCACAAAGTGCTTTACAGAGAAAAGGCAAACAAACGGTATGGGCATAATAAACAATAACAGCAATAGGCACATAATATAAGAGAGCTTAAAAGTGTAACATAAAACAAGCTGAAGAATTTCACGTCATTAAAAGATACTACCACAGTTGACCACATTGACAGGATTAAGAACAAGACCGTTTGACCCCCACGCAGGGAAAGGACTTATACTTCAAAAGACCTAGAAAATAAATGAGTCTTCAATTTAGACTTTAAAATTGGCAGTGACGAAGCCTTTTTTAGTTCTAACATCAGCGTGTACCAGAGGCGAGGACCTGCTATGGCAAAGGCACGTTAGCTCCTACTTTTGAGGAGGGCCTTTGGGATTTTTAATAAAAACTGATCAGCGGAACTGTGTCTGGGTGGAGTGTAGACAACAATCATTTGGGATAAACAATGGGGACCCAGACCATGCAGGGCTTTATACATAAAGAGAAGGATTTTAAATTTGATTTTTTGTCTCACAGGTAGCCAATGGAGAGATCTCAAAATAGGAGTGACGTGCATATTTCGGCTTTTTGTTAAGAATCTAGCTGCTGCGTTTTGCACTAACTGTAGGCAAGCGATCTAAGACTTGGAGAAAGTTACAATAGTCTAACAGGGAGGTTATAAGCGCATGTATGTTAATTTCAGGAGAATGTGAAGGAAGAGAGAACTTCATTTTAGAAAGAAGGCGGAGTTGGTAGAAACTGTTTCCAACTACATTTGAAATATGTTTATCAAATTTTAAGTTCTGATCTAATCTTACGCCCAGGTTACAAACCTGGGGTGATCTGAACTTCTCCAAGTTGCCTAACCTGGGGTGTTTACAGTCCGACAAATCATTGGGCCCAAATATAATAACTTCTGTTTTCTCCTCATTTAAAAATAAAAAATTCTCAGAAAGCCATGCTTTTACCTCCTCCAGGCACAGTGACAGGGAGTTCACAACAGAGGACTCATTTTCCTTTTTGAGTGACAGATAGATTTGTGTATTGTCTGCATAAAGATGAAAGTGCAGGCCATATTTCCAGAAAATAGAACCTAATGGAAGCATATAGAGAGAGAAGAGAGAAAAGAGAAGGTGCTAAAATCGAGCCTTGGGGAAGACCAATGTTAACGGTGCCCTAGAGGAGGAAAAGTTACCAATTTTGACAAAAAAACTTCCAGTCAGAGTTGTATGATTTAAACCATTTCAGCACTGTGCCCCTCAGCCCAACCCAGGACTCTAGCCGAGATAATAACACAGAGTGGTCAATGGTATCGAAGGCTAATGAAAGTAAATTAATCTCTTTCAGAACCTTCAAGGTTTTCTTCCTTTTTTTTAATAGAGGAGCATAACAATGCACGGTATAACCTACATTCATTTACCTTTTTTTTTTCATCATTCAAAATAATGAGAATACTTCCATTCCTGAAATCTTAGGTTTTGGCCTGCCATCTTAGTCTCATTGAGTGCATGATTTTACTTCAGCAATTTATTTTGTAAAAGCTAATTACTGTAAACTAAAAAGTAACTTGGATAACATTTTTAAAAAGTAACTCAAACATTATTACTTCATTTTTAAAAGTAATGCGGTACCTTACTTGTTACTTAAAAAAGTATTATTATTACGTAACTTGCGTTTCTTGTATTGCGTTACACTCAACACTGCTTAAATATATACTTTAATATTAGTTTTTAATGTCTAGTTACTTTTCATTTACCCTATAAATAACATCTAATCATATGTAGGGTTCTTTCTACTTGTTTATAAGGCCTCGGTTATACATGATTATTGCGTACGTGAGGTATATGGTACATTTTTACATTTTTTGTAGATTTTGAATACATTTTAGTACAAAAGTTTTAATGAATCATGAATTGTTCGTAAAAACGTCTGTATGCACATTTTCAGATATACATTTCTCTGTACGTACAGTTAGTAAATGAGACTTAATGTTAACGTCTCTGTGTGCTACTACAAAACATGATTTTGCGAAAATGGCCATTGTGTGAAAAGGGTGGTAAAAATGGTGACTTTTTTAAAAGCACATGCATATTATATGTTCAAACTATATGTGAGAGTGAATTCTTCACAACCAAATCAACAATGGAGGACTACAGGATCATGTGTACACAGATGTGGAGTTTTTCTTACAAAGTGGCATTAACTACTGGCCAGGCTTGCTTAAGTCAGCATGTAAGTCGTTTTTATGGGTTTAAAAAGAAAATAAAACATGAAGTCTTCAAAATCCCCTTTTAGTATACTGAGAAATTAAATCACAAATATTCAAACTTCTCTCGATTCTGTCTGCCTGCCTGTCTCTCTGCCCATGAGATATCTGTCCATGAGTGATCTGTCTGTCAATCAGTCTGTCTTTCTGCATCTCTGTCAGTGAGATATCTGTCTGTATGTCCAAAAGCTGTCTGTATGTCTGTGTCCATGAGCTGCCAGTCTGCCTGTCTGTCCACAAGGTAGTCTCTCTGTCTGTCCATGAGCTGTCTTCCACTCTGTTGGTCTGTCTTTCAATGAGATGTCTGTCTGTTAGTCCACAAGCAGTCCGTCGTTTGTCAGCCCATGAGATGTCTGTCTGTCCACAAGCTATCTGTCTGCTCATGAGCTGTCAGTCTGTATGTCTGTTCATAGGCCTTCTCTGTTTGTCCACAAGCTGTCTGTCTGTCTGTCTGCCGGTCTGTCTGTCTGTCTGTCTGTCTGAGAGGTGTCTGTTTGTCTGTCTGCAAGTCTGTTCGTCTCTCTGCTTGTCTGTTAGTGAGACGTCTGTCCAGGAGCTGTCTGTCTGTCCGTCTGTCTGTCTGTCTGTCTCTCTGTCTGTCCAGGAGCTGTCTGTCTAACGGTCTGCCCATGAGCTGTCAGTATGTCTGTCAAATCGATCAGGACTGATGTTGTTGTCCTGTCCTGCACCACAGCTCTCCATAGTCTTCTCCACTGAACAAGCAGCTGACTGACAGCTCAGATCAACACATCTGATGATGACAGCTCCAAACAGACTCATTCCCACAGTCATGCATAAAAGATCATAAAAAAACAAACAAAAAAAAAAAACAGATCACTGTATTATCAAAAGGGTGATATTAAGAAGATCTGTACTTTTTTAAATCGTGTTGTTCTGACAGGCCTTACTTACTTTTTTGAAAGCATTTGAGGCACACCTTCTATTTATGCAGTGAGAAGTGATTATTAAGTGCTCATGTTTATATAAGATAATATTATTTGATATAAAATCAACATTCCGTAAGCAGTTTTTTAAAGAGACTAGATTTACTATCAACTGCAGCAGCACAATTTTTTATTGGGGCCAAAAAATCTGCTACTTTTCATGGATAATTTGACTTATATTGACATATCCAGTCCAGTAATTTACATGACCAACTTAGATCATGTATCCTTTCAAATTACTAAAGATGTAATTTTTGTTTGCTTTTGACCGTTGTTCGCCCAAAGATCCTGTATTGTTATTATTGAATGATAACTCTCAATTTCCCTTAAATGCAAGATCCGCAAATTTTGGTTAGCTGCTTCAAATGCTACAAAGAAAATGTTGGTACAGAGATGGAAACCCTCTCATTATCTCTCTGTTAAGCACTGGTTGCATTCACTATTGGAAATACTGTATCTTGAACTGTCATCAACATGAATCAACCATGCTAAACTGGACATTCTGACGGTGCGGAAAATCTATATTTTTTATATGCGGTAATAGCTGTTAAAAGTATTTTCTATCTGATTGTAAAAATTGTATATTTACATTTTTTTAAAACTTAAAAATTGAATTACAAAAAAAAAAAGTTGTCGGAACCCAAAATTTAAATTTAAAGTGTAAATAAACAATAACAAGTTACAGGCAATTGTTTATTAATCTGTTAACAGGAATGTTTACGGAATACAGATCAGAGTTTTAACATGTTTTCAGGCATTTCCTATGCCTTTTCGTATGTATATATATATATATATATATATATATATATATATATATATATATATATATATATATATACATACATACTGTACATACATACATATATATATATATATATATATATATATATATATATATATATATATATATATATATATATATATATATATATATACAGTCTCATGGTTCAGTTCGGTTCGGTTACGATTATCATGTCATCGATTCGGTTCAATTCGATATCTCGGAATATCACAATGCATTGACAATGTTTTCCATACACAATTTTATATTTTAGTTCACAGCACAAGAATTCTTGTGTTAAAATGTAAAAATATGTGTTTATATTATTTGTGATACAATTTTGTCCTTAATACAAGCAGTCAGACACAAGAATTGAAACTTTCATTTTACCTGCTCAAAGAATACACTCTTTTTGAATATAACAAGCAAAACTCAAGAACATGCACAGAACAAAATGAGCATTTCAAGAGTTCCCACTTAGATATGCTTGGCGTATAAAGCAGGTTTGGCATGCTGTCCCGGGAGAGAACCCTGAGCTCGGAGATATTTGAGCCCAGGGCTCCCGCCCGGTCAATAAGCATATGAGGAGATCCGAGATCAGGTAGGTCTCGAGAGCTCCCCCTTTAGAAAAGGGAGGAAAAGGAGGAGATGGGGTGGAAGGGGGGATTCTTCCAAACGAAGATAGAACAGTAGGGAGAAAATGATCCATTTACAGTAAACTAGGATCACTCTGATTGGATTATTACTGATTAGAGATGAGTGGCCAGACGTGCTCAATCATATCACGTGCTCCTCTCGAAATTAGTTTATGAAACTTCACTTAAAGCAAATAAACCAACGGAAATATTATCCCGCTTAGTTTTTGAGCTCGGAGATATTTGAGCCCAGGGCTCCCGCCCGGTCAATAAGCATATGAGGAGATCCGAGATCAGGTAGGTCTCGAGAGCTCCCCCTTTAGAAAAGGGAGGAAAAGGAGGAGATGGGGTGGAAGGGGGGATTCTTCCAAACGAAGATAGAACAGTAGGGAGAAAATGATCCATTTACAGTAAACTAGGATCACTCTGATTGGATTATTACTGATTAGAGATGAGTGGCCAGACGTGCTCAATCATATCACGTGCTCCTCTCGAAATTAGTTTATGAAACTTCACTTAAAGCAAATAAACCAACGGAAATATTATCCCGCTTAGTTTTTGAGTGCTGTCGAGCGAATTCTTACACCCCTATGATTGGTCACGTGGTCAACAGAAAAAGCTGCGAACAAACTCTAACGCTCTGGCGTTGTTCACTGATGAGTGACACTGATAAACGGCAGTGGCGATAACAACTGATCCATGAAACAAGCGGTGGAGAAAACTCACTCTGCAGCCACAAGTACTGCTGTAACAATCGAAAGGAGAGGAAGCATTACCTCACGACAGCAGGTCAAAGGTGAAACGTCAAAAGTGAGAGAGAGAAGCAGAAATTGAGTTTACAGCTTTCATTTTCTTCATAACAGTGAAACAGGGGCTTCTGCTGTAACTTCAGTATCAGCGAAAGACTGTCCAGCAAACACACATGCAATTAATTGTGCACTGTTTCTTTGTAGTAGAAAGTAGTTGGAGAGTTTTAATTACTCACAGTCGCCTCCCTCACCATAGTAAACTAACACAATATAGCTAATTGGAGATAAATGACGTCAGTACGTAATAACTGGTTAGGATCTATCACTGATCTGATACCGAATTGTTCACGTCTGCATCGCGATGCACCAAAGAAACAATTAATTTTGACACCCCTAATATATATATATATATATATATATATATATATATATATATATACAGATCTTGACATTAACTGTGACTAGTAGTTTTCCAACAGTACTAGCTACTCGCCATTTTCGCTAGCCACACTTTTGTTGTTGGGAAAATATATTTTATTTGCATAAAAACATGCCTCCTCATTTATTTCACTTTTTGAATGTCGTGTATGAGCTTGCTCAATAATCATGAGCAAATATGTCATGGTTTCATAGAATTACAATTAGTTTTTATTTCACATAAATTTTCAGAGCTCAAAATTAGGGATTTACCAAATACCTCTCATTCGGTATTTACCTGTTTTCTTCTGCTCGTGCGAACGCTATTATTTTTGTCATTCGTATTGCTTCTCAATTCTAAGATCGTCTTTGCATTCATATTGGGTCATCCTTAGTGGGAGTGTCTGTCTAACCCACCACCGCTGAAATCTACCTGCATTTGGCGGGTTGGCGGGTGTTAATGTCAAGCCCTGTATATATATATATATATATATATATATATATATATATATATATATATATATATATATATATATATATATATATATATATATATATATATATATATATATATATATATAATTTGTTTATTTATTTATTTATTTTTTTTACCCCCAGTTTTATGTTTTTCATTTGGATTTTTAGAGTTTTTTTATCCTTCTCTATTTAAATTTTCTTGGTTGTTTTTTATGAAGACGCCTGAATTTCTGCAAGTAAGCATATATAATAATCTTTTTTTCAAATAAAAGAGAAAAATGCTAGCCAAGTGAATTGTTTTAGAGTTTTAGAGTTTCTTAGGCCTTCAAGCTTGGTCTTGCACTTTATTCATGGAAAGTGTCAGATGCTGTACTTTGTAATAAGAGATTAAAACCGAAGAGGTTCCTCTGCTGCTCTGTGTCCCTACAGAAATAAATGTATCTCAAAGATCCCACATCAAAAGGCACCTGAGGTTCCCATCCCAGTTATCATCAGTGCTTCCCTTTCCTTTTCATTACAAATAAACCTAATGAGGCATGAAATTAAGTTCCATTGTCAATGGAGTATTTGAAAATTAAATCTGCAAGAGAACATCACCATGATGGCCTTTAGATGGACGAAGCGATCCTCTGCATTCATGTGTCCTTCTAGGAAACACATTTCTTTACGTATTTTGCAGAGCATAGCAGTTCACACCCTTGACGTGCACATTCATAAAGTGTGTGATCATGTGATGGTGGCTCTGGGCTGCTTGGCACACTCACACTCACGGCTTTACAAACACACTCAGTGTGCTGCCAGTCCTTCCCAGCTGTGCTCCAGCTTTACACGTGCACAGAGCAAGACTGTGATTTGTGGTGGGCAAGAATGACGTAATTTGACACACACATTCTCAAACACACTGCAGTGCAGCTCACTGCAAATCACATCCCACAGGAAGCAGAATTGAAATTTGAATTGAAACTATGAGTAGAGATTTCAAAGGAATATATATCCATGTTTATTCGTCAGTCCATATATTTCTATATCTAGTCATATTTATCCAAATCTAAAAGTCTATCCATATCTCTCCATGTATATCAATCATCTACATCATCTACCCATTCCCATCTATCCATCCAACCATACAAATACATACATCCAAAAATCAATTCTTTTACATGCGTACATTTATACATTTGATTTATATCCATTTGGTAGATGCTTTTATCCAAAGCGACCCTCACATACACACACCATGAACAAACTCACTGCAGTGGCCTGCCCAGAAAGCAGTTGGGGGTTCAGTGCCTTTCTCAAGATACTCACATCAGTTGTTTTGGGAGTGCTGGTTATTCTATTCACTCCCAAAATCTACAATTGCTTCTGGGGCCGGGACTTGAACCCGTAACCTATTGATCACAAGTAGGTAGAATATACTGTATATATATATATATATATATATATATATATATATATATATATATATATATATATATATCATCCATATTCTTCCATCCATCCTTTGATCCATATCTCCATTTATTTCCATACATTGATCTATATAGTACAATCATTCATATCTATCTATCTATCTATCTATCTATCTATCTATCTATCTATCTATCTATCTATCTATCTATCTATCTATCTATCTATCTATCTATCTATCTATCTATCTATCTATCTATCTATCTATCTATCTACTTACATCCACCTTCATTGATTGATCCAAACATCATTTCTATCCTATCCATTCATTCACATCCATCCATCTTATCCATCCACCCATTCATCCATAAGCATGCATCATCCATCCATCTTTCAATATCCATCCATTCATAAATATCGATTCAGCCAAGTCAAGCCATCAACCTACATCCATTCATCCCCATACTTCTATTTATATCTATCTTTTCATCTGTGTTCATCCACATGCATCTATCTATAACTATTCATCCATTCTTCAATATTGACACATCCATCTAACTTTATTAATTCCATCTGTATTAATATTATCATACCATCTGTATTAATATTTCCATTCATCGATGTTCATTCATTCACCAGTATATCAAGAAAACATGAAATCTTTCAAAAATCTTTCAATCTTGACGAACTTTGCATTTTTGGATTTTAATTTTACCTCTTTACATTCAGATTCTGGATTAAAAGAACGTCAGTACCTGGTTTAAATGCTCAGAACAGAAGGTAAAATCTTTGAGACAACAGTCATAGATACTAAACATTTTCTGCAAGAGTTTACTCACACAAACAGCCTAATTCCCAATAACTAAGAATATTCATTAATACACCACCAAGTTTGTACATCTCCATAGTTGGGCAAAAGCATGAAATCATACATACTGAGACACTTTGCATTGCCACTCAAACTTGCAATGAGGTCTGTCTCACTTTTATTTCTGGCGCCAAACGCGGTCTGCATTTATACCTCGTCAAGAGTGGCGTTAACGGCTTCTTTCCGCATTAAAAGAGAAATCTGGGATTTGTCATTCCTCCCAGACACTTCTTAATCCTCATCTCCGCATGCATTCATCTCCCTCAAGTTTGTAGCAGCCTGCCTCCTCAGCCACCAATAAATGCTGCATCTTCTCTAAGCCTTGAAAAGCTCTGAGGGAAAAGCCTCGATTGAGGCTTTGCATTGTTTACAGTTTTCACCCATGAGCACAATTCTTAAAGATAACTAAACCCCTGCAAGAGGCAGAGCAGCATTCACATGTAGTCCCCCCATGACCACCCAAATACTGGCTTTCGATCACTCACAATTCGCATGTTTGTTTACTTCTCGAACTAAATCACAAAATGTGTATATACGATATATACGGTAAACTTTTGACAGCTACGGTTGAACACTTAAAAGTTTCAGGTTGTGATGGTGCTTTACTACTAAATAAAAGATGTTTATACTGTATGTTAAGAACTCTTCATTAAACTTTGTGGAAATACACTCCAAATATTCTTAACCAGCGACTTACTGTACATTTATGCCTAGTTCAGACGGCATCATTTTTAGTAGTCGCATCACAAATGTTTTCACACTACATGACTGTTTGGGGCAGCATTTACACTGCATGACTTTACCATTGGAAGAATCGCCAACAACATTGTCTCGGTCTACAAATTACATCTCACAAGCAAACACACATGAAAAGTGACATGGAAACAACGTGAGGTCCCCTGGTATTACCTACCAGTTATTAACCACATAATGAGAAAGAAACCTTTGGTGGGGTAGAAAATGTACTTATTTCGTTCACTTGGCTTTTGAAGAGAATTAGCAATTTCCCCTCAACTTTTTCGACCCAGTTGTGGTACTGCTCAGATGACACGTTAAACAGTCATGAGTGCTCCTGCCAAATTTCCACTAGTTTTTCCTTCATTTCTAGGGTCCAAATAGACGGAAAAGAAACCCTTAAGCTCTCCGCCAACCTCCCGCTGGCCTGCAGATACCCATACAAGTGGATGCTGCTCTTTCATTGGCTGTAGGTGATCGCCGATGTTATTTTGAATCAGAACACAATTCACACAGCATGATTTTGATGAGCATGCCAAATATCTGATGGGTGTTGTCGACTAATCAGCGATTGTCTCAAATCACATCTTTGATTTTTCACACGCTGTGATTGTTACTCGTGTGAACGAGCACCAATTTGCCTGTGATTACAGGCATTTGTCAGCGATTTCTCAAAACCTGTTGGCAAGTCAAATTCGAGGCTAAACTCATGCAGTCTAAACTCAGCATTAGAAACATAAGTTTTATAAAACAAACATGTTTTCTGTATGTGTATAAATAACATTGCAAAGCAAAATGTCATAGATGCATCAAATTATATACAATTACTATAAACTTTATTTTACTTTTAAGTGTAAAAAACAAAAATCTCACAAGGAAATGTAACAACTGTATGTATTGTCAGAAACATTGTACAAACAATTCAAACAATTTTAATTTGCCCCCAGTGTTCCCCCAATTAAATAAGCTGAATTAGATAGGGAACTAATATTAATATGATATTAATAACTAAAACTAGGGACGTCCAGATCCGATCACGTGATCAGAAATTGGGATATTGGGCCTGATCATGGTTTCAGACCTCCTGATCAGGACTCGAATATATATGTATATACATATATTCTCATTATTTGTAACACATCTATAGCTATGTGGTGGCACAGAGTGTTTCACACTGCAAGCGAAAGCAGTGCGTGAGCAGCGCGTGCGCAGCACGTATAAAGAGCAGAAGCAGCATGCAGGCATTTGCCTTTCACACCAGCTGCGTCTGCAGCGCGCAGCTCTTCGGCAGCTGCTGCAGAGATCAATCTATCTCTGTCTATTCTATCTAGTTAAATATCTCTCTCTATATACAAATACACTTTTTTAAAAACTTTTCATCGGCACCAACCTCCTCCTATGCTGTTTCTTTAACCTGCAAGTCTTTATTTTACAAATTATATAGATCATACAGTACTGTATGCTTCTCAAGCTCTATGAGGAGTGTCCTTCATGTCTGGTGCACTCAGAAGACAATCGCCTGGGATATCATGTCATTTGGTTTTTAATTGTCAGGTTGTTGTAGGCCTAGTTATAATAATATTTATACAATATAGTTATACTGATATTCATACATGAACAAACTAGTGTTACTTTCTCCGCTTCAGCGATGTCCAGCGGCAGAGTAATAACTCGTTAATTCATGCTCGTGCAAAGAAAGAGACGGAAAAAAGTAATCAATGCATGCCCTTCTTTTACTTATTTTCGTGTTGTCAGGTTCACATTGCAAAACAGCTCCCGGGTGGAATAACTTGAGTGAACATAAAACAAAGCTGAGTAAAACTTTCTTCCTCTGCTTCAGCTGCACGGCTCACAGCGAGCTCACATCATCCAGCATGCGTGTCGAACTACACTGCCCACAATACACTTCGCTATGGACTACAACTCCCGTAAATAGTTGTCTTAAAGCGGCCACTTTCTATTTCCTCTCTCCTGCAACACTAGTGTGCAACTTAAGCAAAACTGATACTAAAATTGTTTTACATTTGGTTTTGTAGTTCGGGCCTAAATAAAAGTTTGTTGCCGTTTTTTAATCGTTTAAGTTCATTTGATTGACTATAGATAAATCAGTTGACATTATTAACGCATTTATTGGGTAAAATTGCTACTTTTTACTGTCATTCAATGTGTTTTGGTCATTATCAATGCACTGTCACTTTAATTGAGCGTGAGCAGCATGGCAAAAATAGACCCAGCACCGAAACTATCTTTCTTGACTTCACACTGAAACAGCAACACGTGCGGCATGACATCATTTTGTTGCAGAGACGCTATTGGTTAAATGCCGGCAAAGTAAAACATGGAAGCAGCTTGAAGCGAAAAGCGCGAGTATGTCTGGAGGTATTATAAAGCTGATGATGACAACATTGTAATAGCAAACTGTGAGATATGTGAACTTGGGATTGCAAGAGGTGGGAAGGAAAATGCTACATTTAACACAACAAACCTGATAAGGCACCTCAAAACTGTTCAGGTCTAGCTGCTTGGAGGTTTGTTAATAAGTGATTTGTTTTTTAGATGTTTCCTGAATCGTGGGCTGACCAGTAGTTTCGATGTGAATGCTCCTTTTCTGCTGGAAATACTGTTGCCTAAAAAACTAAATAAGATAAATTCATGTAAAAAAACAACTTTCATATACCTTACAAATGGTATAACAACATTTAAGCGGTTTTAAAACCTTGACCTTGATTTCCAAACTGTGCTAAACCTTGAAAGCGGTTATCGTCCCATACCCACCCCGAAACCTCACCCCTCAGCCTACCTCTAATTGAGGGATAAGCAAATCATACTAAAATGCATGAATGAGATTGTACAAATGAATACAAATCAGCCATTAAATCAAAAAGTTACGAATTGCTTTGGGAAGAAATCCTGTGGGTTTCGACTTCTGCAGAAACTTAAAAGTGAATGTGTACATATTTTAGCTACATACAGTAGATAAAGACACCTAATATAAAGTGGGGGTAGCACGATGGCACAGTGGGTAACACACAGTGGGTAACACATGCCTCACAGCAAGAAGGTTGCTGGTTCGAGCCCCGGCTGGGTCAGTTGGAATTTCTGTGTGGGGTTTGCATGTTCTCCCCGTGTGGGTTTCCTCCCGGTGCTCTGGTTTCCCCCTTAGTCCAAAGACAGGTGAATTGGATAAGCTAAATTGTCCATAGTGAATGAGTGTATATGGATGTTTCCCAGTGATGGGTTGCAGCTGGAAGGGCATCTGCTGCCTAAAACATGTGCTGGATAAATTGGTGATTCATTTCACTGTGGCGATACCCAGATTAATAAAGGGACTAAGCCGAAAAGAAAATGAATGAATGAATATAAAGTGGAAGCAAATTCTTATAAATTCCAAAAGTGTAACACAGGTAGAAAATAGAGTGCTCTACAGTACATGCAAGGGTTCAGAAATGTCAGAAAACAAAAGTTAACCATGGCTCACTTTAGGTTATTATAAAATAGCTACATACAATCTCCTACACATTTTGCTGCAAGCTTTCCTCAGGGAGAGTAGTTTGAAATCTTAGAAACATAAGCTGTTTACGAATCTTGATTTCTGCATGAAAACATTGACAAGTTTACTCTCACAGTGAGTGAAATCTTCTCATGCTGTATAATGAACATTTTCTGATATTTTACAATGGAAAGCTAAATATCCAATTATTTTCAGGTTATGCTGACCACACAATTTATTTTACGCATAAATGGCACTCCATTATTAAAGGGGTGGTCCACTACGATATCATATTTGAAACTTTAGCTAATGTGTAATGTAGATGTGTGAACATAAACAACATCTCTGAATGTAATACCCTTAGAGTTTAATGCAAATGGAGACATTACAGAGTAAGCTTAGCAAAGTCTACAGAGAACAATGTTTGGAGACTACAAAAAAATTTATCCGGGTTAATGTGATTATAAACCTTCCAGGTTACGCGCATACCCCCCACACAGCGAAGGAGCGTGGCCAGATGTGCTGTAATGTTACAGCAGAGAAAGCTAAAATGCTGTCCAAACACTGCTATTTCCACAGAGCTTGTTCTATTTCTGTATTTGGGCTCTCAAAGGACATGACACAAAGAGAGAAGTGCTTACAATTTTATTTTAATTATGTTCCAGAGAATTATAAAAAATATATAGCTCTAGCATTTGACAAAGGAGAGCTTCCAGAATCTCTCTCGGTTCAGTGCTGGATTTGACTAAAAGTTCTTCAAAGAAGGAGCAGCTCCAACCATAATAGAAGAAGCTGTGGATTGTGAGCCACAACCTGTAGTGATTTTATTTGGTAAAATTGATCAAATACATGCATAGTTTCAAGCGTTATCGGTATGTTGTAGCAAGGATGTAAACAAGGATGTAAACAAGGATGTAAACAATGGGAAATGCTATTTGGCGCTGTTAACAATTTAGCTACAAATTCATATTTATCCCCCACTCCATAAACACAACCAAGCCTTAAAAATACACTCTGGACCACATCTTTAAACTATATAGATAAGGGGACCAGTGTTGATTAATTTCATGGGTTTTGACAAACAGTTAAGAGTAAATGTTTCAGAATTTAAAAACATAACACACTTAAGATGCCATTGCTGCACTGATTCAACAAGTGAAATTGTTCTCTCATATCTACTGTTTTATATGCTCATTTATAAACACAGAAATTAGCCCCAGAATGAAAGCAGTTTTAACAATATTTGGAATGGTCATGAATAATAGCTCTGCTGACACTCCGCAGCTCATCACACAGCGTGATGTACTCTGAAATAAACATGTACAAAATAATCACACTTCATTTGTCGAAAAATATAGAAACATATTGTAGTACATAAAATGTAGTAAACAGACCTTATTCCTCTTCAGGTGGTGCAGAATAAATTTATAATCCGTATATATCCTGCATTTTGGGTAGTGACACACTGTGAACAGTTGGCTGGCTAAAACTACTCCTTGCACACCACGCCAAAACCACATCTTTTAAAATTTAACCTGGGATTTTACACTAGTGAACCAGGAAACTATGATGTTTGAGGCTCATGTTATGTAATTTCCATGTACAGAACTCTTAAGGCTGGTTTGTACTTGACGTGTTCGCTAGTTCTCTTGAGTGCGTGTGGCGACTGTGATGTCATCACAGTATTTGCGGAGGTTCACTTTGGGTGCGCATGACATGATTTCGGCTAGGGGAGTGCATAAATTTACATTTATCGAGCGAACAGTTCGCGTGATTTCATGTTTCATTTAGGTTTAGTATTAATCACTTTGAAGAGATTCTGTCTGGAACAGGTACGACTGTACAGACATCTTTATGTGTGACTATAGGGATAACCAGATGACCAATAATTCTTGGCTAGAATTTGCAACAGCCGTAGGAAAGTAAGAAAGTTTTTGTTAAAAAGTTTAGAATAACTTGAGGGATATGTTTGTTAATATTTAAAAGAGAGGCCATGGCAAAAGTGGAGACCCAGGTGGTTTTAATATTACAGAATATGTTCTTTCACCATTCATAGGTTTACACTCATGTATATAATACAATTTTGAATTTAAAACAATTTATTAGTTACAAAACTAAAATGAAGTAACAAATTATTTCTTTGATAACTGGAAAAAAAAGTATTTGAACATATCGGTTTACAATATACTGATGACCTGTTTTTATAGGCTTTATTGTTGATAATGTTTAGAACAATTGTTGCCATTTTAGCGTATAAGTAGAGGACACAAACTAGCCAGACAGTAATGTGTGAATTGTGAAAAAGAAAACGTCTGTATTTTTTAGTAAGTGTACTTTTTTTTCCTTTTAATCTATCCATAATAAAAAAAATAAAAAAAAAAAAAAAAAAAAAAAAAAAAAATATATATATATATATATATATATATATATATATATATATATATATATATATATATATATATATATATATATATATATATGTAGAGCAACCAATGTTCTGTTGTCATTAATATTTTAGTAAACTTTACTAGGTAGAACTGAGATATGAACAAAAGATATGAACAAAAGAAAGTGATGCAACAAAGTTTGAATAAAAAAAATCTTAAATGGTTATAAAATCTTTATAATCATTAAAATAATTTACAAAAATTATACAAATAATTTGTTTAAAAATCTTGAACGATATTAATAATATGACATAGTTCTGGAAGCTTCTTGTTTATCTTGTTTACTTCTATGTTTATCCGTCTGATTCTACTTTCTTTTGACCGCCCCCTGTCGTTTTCAAGAATATCACAATGGCAAACGTATCAAGTATTAAAGTCTTGTTCATTTCGTGAGGTGCTCAGTCTGCAGAGGTATGCGATGCAATGCCAGGCAGAAGTATAAATCAGGCTTTATTATTCAGCTATGACTAGACATACCCATATTTTCATTCTTTGGCACCAAATGTTTAAATGGTGTGCAATTGTAGAGGGATCTAGCCAAGATACCCAAAATAAATTGATGACGTGCTGTGGTCTTGGATAAAAGTTGGATATGGCTCATTTTAGTTTTCTAACATGGCAATCTCCTACACATTTTGCTGCAAGCTTTCCTCTGGGAGAGTAACACTTGGTTGAAAATTTAGTTTCGAATCCTACAAACATAAATTATTTACGAATCATGATTTCTGCATGAAAACACTGGCACACACAAGTTTTACACAGAGTGAAGGAAACCCACTGCCACACTACTGATACAAATTATACTGTGATGAAGTAGATACCACAGAAAAAAAAGCCAATGTAATTTCTACATAACATATGTTAGTGCAGGAACGAAGGAGAACAACATCAAAAATGTAAAGTCTACATTAGTACTCAGTGCAAGCTTGTGGAAATTGAATATTGAACTTGTAGGTACAGTATATTTTACTTGGAAATGTTTGTTATGAGTAGAATAATTCTTTGAAGAAATATTAAATTAAGAAAATCTTTCTGATACTGGTGTTATCATCATGCACTGGGATCTTTTCCAGTTGTATTAACACATAGATATTTAGATGGCGCCTATGCTGTTGTGGTCTATTGCAAAGCATGCGTCAATAGAGCCGCCATTTTAGTACAGGGTAGAGCTCCTTTGAAATTAATGTGGGACCAAGGTGTAGTGGAGGACTGGCCATCCAGAGCCATTGATATATACACATAGACAGTTGAAGTCAGAATTATTAGCCCCCTTTTTTCTTTTTAAAATATTTCCCAAATGATGTATAACAGCAAAGAAATTTTCACAGTATGTCTGATATAATTTTTTGTTCTGAAGAAAGTTTTATTTGTTTTATTTCGGCTAGGATAAAAGCAGTTTTTCATTTTTTAAAGTCCATTTTAAGGTCAAAATTACAAACCCCTGTAAGCTATTTTTTTCGATAGTCTACAAAACAAAACCATCATTATACAATAACTTGCCTAATTACCCTAACCTGCCTTGTTAACCTAATAAACCTAGTTAAGCCTTAAAATGTCAATTTAAGCTGTATAGAAGTGTCTTGAATAATATCTAGTCAAATATTATTTACTGTCATCATGGCAAAGATAAAATACATCAGTTATTAGAAATGAGTTATTAAAACTATTATGTTTAGAAATGTGTTAAAGAAATATTCTCTACGTTAAACAGAAATTGGGGGAAAAATAAACAGAGGGGCTAATAATTCAGGGGGGCTAATAATTCTGACTTCAACTGTACACATATATCTATGATCGGGAGTTTTCCCGGTGGTCAGTGTGCAAATATTATTTTAAATTACGAATCTATCAGACGTTAGATTTTCGTCACTTTCCAACACAACCTAAAATCAACCAAATATCAACGTATTTTTGACATCATAATTGGACGTCACAATAACGTTGTCCTTAGACACTGGCTAGACACTGAATTTTGGTCACCTGGCGTCACGACCTAAATCTAACCAAGTATTAACATCTTATGATGTTGTGTGCCTGCTGGGTTAAATCCATTAATTAAATTTGCTCAAAAAAATCTGAATGGGAAAACCTCCTCTATATAATCGACATTTTGTGATATTTGCATGAAAAGTCCATCCTCACTCACTCACATGAGTGAGAGGATCTGAAAAGATGCGTGGGACAGAACACTCAATGAATAAAAGCAGCCTGGGCACTTTCTTGAACTCATTTGGAGTTCACCCACGAGGAGCAGTGCGCACTGCAAATGACTCACTTTTCACAAGCATACTCACATCTAAGCCTCTCTTTGAGTCCCGCACCCCTATGACACAACATCTCAAATGACCCATATCAGACGCTAAATGTATAATCAAAACCTAGAGAGCAATTAAGGATATGCGGAGGGGTCGGAGCGATTTTTCTGTGGATTGGGAGTGAAATTCGTAATAATCAGAGCTTTGACCCGTTTAATCAGTGCCGTGATGAACTCCACTGCTTTCACTGCTTGAGGGAGAAACTTGACTCGGTCCAACTATGTGGCAACCAGACTATAACAGCAGGCATCCTTTAAGCAGAGCAGATTGAAGAGGTGTGGGAATATATTTAAGAGCTCTCCATTTCAGAGCAACACACTCAAATGAAATGGAAATGCTCTCCTTGTGCTTAAAAGGATGGGTGATTTGAGAGACGCAAAACTGCTTCTTATGTTCTGGATTTTTTTTCTGGAGTCTTTTGATAAGCTAACAATTTCCTGTTTTATTGTGACTTAACCTGCCTGCTTGCCTAGGCCTGTCATGATATCTGTATTTGTTGTACGATATATTGCACCAAAATATATTGCGGTAAACAATATTGTCATTTTAAGACTATTTTATGACGCTCATTATATAATGCCAGAATGACAAAATGATATTACAGTGCAAGTACACTCTTCCAAAGAACACATAATATTTTATTCTAAAGAATATTTTATTTAATTATAGTTATTTTAATAATTAGACATTGGAATCAGAATGTGAAAAGGCATATCCTACATAAATAATAATAAATGTTAATAAAAAAGTGCAAGGAAAAAAGTTACAGAGGCTTCAATATCTAAGACCAGATCTACTGTTTTTCAATTGTCAGACACTCACATGAAAATATACTACAGTAATTTATAGTAAATACTTTGACAAATACTGACACTGATACCTCCAGTAGAGATAAAGAGATTGCACAATCAGCTAAAATGTTGCTAGAATTGGTTTTTGTGTATGGGCGATATATATTGCCTCACCAAAAATTATTGAGGTCATGTCCATGTGTTGTGCGATAAGTCGATATATTGATTATTGTGACAGGTCTATGCTTGCCTACTAGTTGTGTCTTGATACTGTAATTTCTAACTGCAGTTTGATAACAATAAAAATTATATATATATATATATATATATATATATATATATATATATATATATATATATATATATATATATATATATATATATATATAAATACAGTGCTCAGCATATACCCTCACACGTCTCTCATTTTTGAATATTTTCAAATAGATGCTTTATATTATATTATATTTGTGCATAAGCATTAGATTAGTCAGTACTGAAGCCACACCTGGAGCTAATCTAACAAAATAACTTACGATAACTGTAATGTGAAGGGTTCTCACAACAGCAGGTGTATCCAAATGCAGGTGCATTTGGAGAATGGTCTGGCAGGCAAAGGTCAACAGGGTCAAACAGGGAGATACAGGTAATCCAGAGTCATGGTCATAAACATGTGGATGGTCAAAGGCAGGCAGCAGACAGGAATCAACCATAAAACAAAGCAAGGGTCAAACATGGCAAGACAAGGAGAAGGAAACACGTCATAATGCTCACAGTACAGTTAAACTAGACTCATGCTGCGGTCACACTAGAGTTTGGGGCGAAAGGGGGCGGGATTAAACAAGATGATTAGACATAAAAAAACAAACGATTGGTCTGATTGCTTTAAATTTCTGTCATGTGAGAATCTTCGATTAGTCTCACACAATCATGTGATGCGATTTTGCAAGTCAGAGTTCACCAAACTTTCCAATGCAGCAAACTGCAAAACTTGTTTTACGAGCTTGCTTTTCCGGTCTGACGCATTCATGTGAGCATGACTGGAAGTCTATGGGGAGAAAAGTGCAGTGAGGCCGCAGCTTCATGAGCAGCCCCCAGCCATGTCTGTGTGTGTGTAATCAACCGAATGAGGAACAGGTGCGTGTGAGCGGTGCATGACTGGATATTCATTCATTCATTTTCTTTTCGGCTTAGTCCCTTTATTAATTTGGGGTCGCCACAGCAGAATGAACGGCCAACTTATCCAGCACATGTTTTACGCAGCGGATGCCCTAAAAACATTGATATTTAACACTATTTTCAATACCAAATAGAATATCAGATTAAGAACATTAATCTAAAACTGTAAGACTTTTTTGTCTTTAATTTAACAAATGTATAGTGCAAATAAATCTATTTAATAAAATTACAAATACAGAAAATGTACAACAAAAAACTGCCTTTAGGTAGGTAATAACTTTTCTTTCTGTATAGACCATTTCAATGCATTCATGTCATTGGTGTTCATGTCATTTACTTTTATATCTTTTTTTATCTACAAAGTGTAGGGATGCTCCGATCATAAACTACTGTTTATAGCCATAAGTGTATTACAAAAATTTATATTATTAAATATTCATGTTAAAAAATTAAGTTTTATTTATCTAATAATTGTAGCCAGCTTTTAGTGAATTTGCAATATTGTCAAAACAGAACTTTCAGTTGTTATATATGTAAAAAGGCCTAAGTACATGCAGGACCATTCAAATATTTTGCTCGTCTCCAACTATTGACAGCAGATCACTCAGATCACTCGCCTCCCTAATATAATGGTAGGGGAAACGCTGGCTTAATTTATCATTATGTGGCTCTTTTTGGATTGTCAGAAGCTACAGAAATTAAAAATGTAAAGCAGGAAATTCATTAGGATCATTGTTTTTGTTTACATCCCTCAATGGTCTATTCTGTTCATTCTTTAAAGACAACAGACTGACATTTTTGTGAATGTTAAAGCTAAATGCAACTAAATCTGATTAACACACTATTAAATTGAGCAAAGATACAAAAATGTATGTCGATATGATTATATTATTATATTTCCTTCTGGCTTGTTAAACAGCTGGCAACAGCAGACTCTCTGAAATGCTTTTGCACACACACAAATATTAACAACAAAGCAAACAAACACAGTTTGTTTTGGCAAAACAGATTAACGCAGGTAATGGAGAACAAGCTGCAATGTCATCAAGTCGATGTCTATTGCCATGGAAACAGTAATTGTATGATGTCCACCAAGTCTCTCTTTCGGCATCTTCAGATTATTACTCTGTTTCTGCTGCTTTACATCATGTTGTGCTATAGTAGCTGTGTTTTGATATTTAAACTATCACATGCTGAGAAACATTATTTCAGTACTGCAGAATGTAATGGTAGTGTATTTTAGACCAATTTACTTAATGTTTTACTAACATTTTACATTAACAACTTAACTGTCTGCAATGCAATAGCTTATACAGGCTTACACTTGTGGTTCCACCGGACAGGCTGGTGTTTATGGAGTTATTTTTTGTGTGTGTGGATTGATTTACATAAACTATTTCACAACTGTACATAAACTACATACATACATATATACATACATACATACATACATACATACATACATACAAAAATGTCAGATATCCAGCGTTCCATCAATCAACCAACAAGAATCTAACCCTGCTCGCTCACACACTTATTATTTACATAGAATATGAGCAATTCCATGCACATGTCAAACTAGCCGTGAAAAAATTAAGTTTTTACCAAAATAGTGAAACCCTTTCAATGTTTTTTGTGTATGCTTGTATATTATAGTACTGCAGAAATACTTAAAATATCTCTGTTAATGTTTTCAAACAATTATTGACACACAAGTGCCAATTTCTCATATCACATCCATAACGAAGCTTTTTCTTCATGAATGCAAAAATGTAAATAAGATAAAAACAATCATTTTTGTTCTATAGTGAGCCAACTCTCTAATCATTTTGATTAGCATTGTTTGCTTTGGGTTGTGCAGTGTAATTCACAGAATTTCTACAACGTATGTTGTAGACTGTAAAGTCCTCACTTTTTTCCTCACATCCATACCGCTTGTTTATTTTCCCCATTTAAATTGTATAAAAATGTTTCCAGATTGATATTTTCTGTTCCCTTGACTGTGGTTAGTTGTTCTACAGATATAATGTTAACATATACCTTCTCTGTGAATTTATGTTTTAAGATTTTACTGCAAATGTCACATCCATAACGCTGGAATTGCTCACATACTAAAGTTCACTTTCCCTCCATTAAGAATACAAAACACACACCCTCAACATACATTCCCACACTCATTAATCACTAGTGAGTGCAAATTTGTTTTGACATTAGCCATTTTTTGTCAGGTGTGCAAACTAAGCTAAGCTAAGCTAAATTAAACAATATTTAATTTATACAATTTAAAATGTTATATGTTTAAATTTTCCCTGCAATTGTAAAGCATCCAAAACTGCGAATTAAACTTTTGCGCATAAAAGACGTGCGGAAAAAGCAGCGTTTCCTTCTAATGAGTCAAAGAGAACAAAAATCGTAACTTCCTGATTAACTGGCGCCAAATATCAAAAGTAAATACAGAATTTTCTGTGATAGAAGAAGCTGCGTGAATCTTTTTTTTATTTAATGAATGACCACACCACAGAAGGTAATGCCGACGCATAATGAATTTGCTGTGGCTTTTGAAGGCGTGAGACGCAGAGCACAGACGTTCTTGACAGTTCTGGAGGTCATTAATAATATAATAACAACACTAATACCGAAATGGTTACGATGCTTCAGACTGACCAAAACAACATTTCAGATGTTTTACAATGTGCTCAGACTGCTGGTTTGTCCACACACATTTTTATCATCACATGATCTCTTATAACAAAGTCATATGAACTGTTTTAATGTGTATACTGGATTTTGTTTGGTAAATGTGTTTCCACCATAATTTATGCACATTTTCAAAATGTATGTGCATCTTGCCGTTACCATCAACTAATTTTTTATGCGCATATCCAAAATGTGCATAAAAAGAAGTGGATGGAAACATAGCTATTGTTGCAAGTTGAAATCAGTTTTGTTGCTCAATATTTTTGTAAAAATCAATCCTTTATGAATCAAATCAAATAAGCAGAACATATCTGAAATCCTTTGTAACAAAATGTATGTCTACATTTTCACTTTTGATCAATTTAAAATATTATTCCTTGCGAAATAAGTATTTTTTCATAATATTACCAGCTCATAACTTTTGAACGGTAAAGTACCATTAATTCACAATAGCTTAGTGCTTCACTTTTGTTCAACAGAAATACAGTTTTTACATATATTTCTCAGTTCCAACAATAATTGGAAGACCCCCTGAAGGCTCATGTTTTAAATTAAGGGAATCAAATTACTAAGGCAGTGAAGCTCATTAAATGCCTCTCCAGCTTCTTTGCCCACTAGGAATCAAACTAATAGATATGGTTTGTTAGTAAATGTTAGTTAAAGGAAATGCATGGGCAGAGGGCAAGAGATGGTTTAGTATTCCTGCAACTGAGCTATGTCTAATTGGATGGGGTTACGGTACCAGCTTGCTTATGACAATCCGTCCCTTCTTCCTGACTGACAGTGGGTCTTGCAATACAAGACTAACTGAAGTGGAAGAACTTAGCACCTTAAAGTCTTTTAACGGCATAATATACTTTAAGCAAATACTGTAATCACTTTGTGTGAAATCATCTAAAACAAAAGTAGGCCAAAACTAAATATCCCAGCTTATTTAGAGGTAATTTCTGTATTATTTATATAGTTCAGTACAGTTTGAAATAGCTTGTCGATGTCAACTTTCCAGAAAACTTCATGTCTGCTGTAAAACAACCTCAAACTGGTCCATGAATATGACATTACTAAACATTTATTAAAATACATAATCTATTTTTACCATTTGTAGGCTATATGTAGATTAAAACACATATTTTTCAAGAAAAGTGTCATTTGAACACTTGGTATCTATCAATTATCTAGATGTGCTGGTGTTCACAAGTCAGCCAACTAAATATTTTCCTGCATAATGAGCATGCTGGAGGTAATCATGCATTCACAATGGTATGAACTGTTATAGGGGTGGTCATTCATTCAATTACTTTCTTTTTGGCTTAGTCCCTTTATTAATGAGGGGTCACCACAGCGGAATGAACCGCCAACTTATCCAGCATATGTTTTACGCAGCGGATGCCTCTCCAACTGCAACCCAACACTGGGAAACACTAGGGGTGGTCAAATGTATATTTATATGATATTTATTTCTTTATTTGTATTGTTAATATTATTATTTAAGACACATACTGTATCAGTGTGAGCTATTGTCCATTACTTAAAGGATCAAGTGTTAAATAAAACCCCAAATCCCTCTGTAATTTGCACCCTGATAGTAGGTAGGTACAGTATGGCTCTAAAGCCTGATTTATACTTCTGCATCAACCCAGAAGGCACACAACATCATAAAATGGTAATAATAGATTAGATTTAGGTTGTGATGTCAGGGGATCAAAATTCAATGTCAAGCCAGCTTCTAAGGACAATAATAAAATGTCTAATGACGTTGACATTTGGTTGATTTTAGGTTGTGTTGGAAAGTGACCAAAATCCAACGACGAGTCAACATCTTAAACCAACATTATATTGACGTCAAATAGTGACATTTATTCGTCAGGTATGGCAACCAAAATGCTAAACGTCTGCTAAACGTCATAGTGGTAAAACAACGTCAAGCTGTAACATCATTAGACATTAATATTTGGCTGATTTTAGGTTGGACGTTGAACATTGACGCCCACCTGACGTTGGGTTTTGACATCAACTCGATTTTTAGATGCAAAGTCCCCATGACATTGGGGTAAAATATCAATCTAACAACATGTTGACGTCCTGTGCCTGCAGGGAAGTCATCGCCTTACCACACGGTGCATACCTTGCATGTAGACAACATCATTGTGGGCATTTATGCCTCTGCGTTCAGCTCTGCAATCACACTTATCTTTTGCTATTGTTACTTACATATTCATCAAAACAGCAAAAGAATTAAAAAGAACAAAGAAATTTACTGACATTGGGTCATTATTCTGCATCTTAGTGGGTGTAATCGTTTAAAAATATGAACACTTTTCAGGTTGTATTTATATCTCTTTCTCTCTCTTTCATACACGTACACACACATACACAGGCCTAACACCTTTGATGTGGAGAGAGCTTAATGGAGTGAGCGTCCTGATATTTTTCACTTGATTTCAAGCAACAGATCAAATGAGGAGTGATGGGCCATGGAGAGAGCTGGGCAGAGAGAAACATCCCGATGCTCAATCTTCACACACACACGATTGAGATCAGCAGCGATTTTTTTTTTTTTAGATCACATGAAGACCCTAATTTAAGTGCTTGTATCAATATATCAGCATATAGGTGTCTTCGAAGCAGACATAAACTAAAGACGATAAAATTCATGTTTTGATTTATTTTGTTTTTGCGTAATGCTTATTTAAACCAATTATTAGATTAAATTTAGGATTTTTACATACAGGTAATTAAAAAATACGTGGCCAAAAACAGGCGAATGGTCAGGACAGTCGTCGAAAACATCAGAAACAATAAAACAATGTAAAGAGTTAAAACATGGCTAAACAAGAAAACATCGTGTGGTTTCACAATAACAAGACTCAGCAATGTGTGTGCAAGTGTGTTGTATAAAACAGTCTGTGTAATGAGTTCTTGATCACCTTCCAGCTGTGTGTGTGTAGTCAACGATGATTCCGGAACAGGTGTGTGTGAGGTGCATGACGGGATATTTAGTTCATAAAGTGACAGTATAGTAGTCCCGGTGAAGGTGCATGTGTATATCAGCAATCTGCAAGCCTGGATCGCTGGTGATCATGACACCATGAGAATATAAAGCCACACAGCAGTTTTCAGTATGATATTAATAACCATTTCTTGAGCACCAAATAAGCATTTTTTTACATATTTGTAAAGGATCATTAAATCACTGGTGTAATGGTTCCTGAAATTCAGCTTTGTCATCAACTGAAATAATTACATATTATTGAATTAAAATGTGTAAATTCTCAGTTATGTGTTCTTTATCAACTTTGATAAATGCTTTTTTCTAGAAGTCCTTACACAGCAGATACAAATAAAGCACCTGTTTGTTTGTACAGTAAGATAAAAGCTGCAGAACTATTAATCTGCACAATGCTGAGACAATTTGGCTTTAAAGGGGACCTATTATGAAAAAAATCATCTTTATAAGAGGTTTAAACAAAGTTGTGCAACAGTCTGTGAATATGAACTGCTTCTAACGGTAAACATTTATTATTTTATTTTTTTATAATCATACTTCATAAAAACAGTCTGCAGAAACACTTTAATTGAGATTGACATTCACCCTTAGTACATGTTGTCAAAAGGAGAAAAACCCATCCATTAGTAACAATTAGGACTGCAACGATTATAGGTTTTGGTTGTACGATTATAGTCTGAGGAATAACAGTTCACGGTTTCACAGTTATCACCATTATTATGCATTCATTCATTTCAAAACACTTCTAGTTTAAAAAAATCACATGAAAACATCTTATATTTTAAAGTGTTATTTATTGCTGCTCCGTAATTAAATAATACAGCACAAAAATAATAATAAAAAAAACAAAAAAACAAACAAGAGTCCATTTCTCTTTGGACTTAAAAAATAAGTGAAAAAAAGTTTTTGGCTTTTAAACTTCAGTAATAATTTTACACTGAAAATAAATGACAGAACAATAAATAAATCAATAAAAATAAAAATAAATGAAAATATTGTAATGTCTATGTCTAATGTAAATCTAAGCTACATATTAGCTAACTATTTCCCTTTTGAAGAGAACAAATGTAGTCAAACTTTGCTCAATCTCGGTCACTTTTGATCAACTATATTATGAACTTGTTTGGTATTTTCATTTTGTATTTTTTTTTCTCTTTGAAGTACAAATGTGTGTTTCCCATACAAAGTATGAAGCTAAACGGTCAGTTCTTGTCACGTCACTCCCAATATGTGCGCAGGAAAATTAAACACCAGTGTTAATTTTGACAGCGAATTTTGATTTAGCCTTTTGACTAAAATTCAATTTTAGTTTTAGTCATATTATAGTCTTCTGACTAATTTTAGTTTTAGTCTACTAATATTCATAAGATTAAAGTTGACTAAATCTACTTGATATTTAGTTGACTAAAATGTATTTAGTTTAATTTAATTAAATATTAAATTGACTAATAAAATTTAATAAATCAAAATTCGCTGTCAAAATTAACACTGGCGTAAATGTGTTAATTTTCTTGCGCACATATTGCTTGTATACATTTATTTGTACAAAATAATCTAACTTAAAATTAAATCAAACCAAGATTAATTCTAATTAGATATTTTCCAAAAACCTTCCCTCAATCGTCTCGTTTTTATTAGTCAATGAAAATTTCAGTATGTTTTTATTACAGTTGTCGTCATCATCACTTAATTTTTATTTAGTTTTTATCTAGGTTTTGTCTGTAGAAACTTTTTAGTCATGAAAATTATGACAAAAAATTTTCGTCAACAAAATAAACACTGCTTGTCCGCGCAAAAGACATGATGTGTGAATGGCCCTAAGTTAATAGCCTCAGCATAATAGGTCCCCTTAAATAATATTTGATGAAAGAAATTTGAACTTGTATGGAAATTTCACATTTGGCTTTAAAAATTACAATATATTAAACATGCACAACATCACTGACATCTTTTTCTCAAGAGAAACACCTGAAAAGTCTCCATCATAAACCACTGCAGCCAAGAAAAGAACTGAGCTTTTAAAACTGACACAAAGATGGTCATTTATAAACTTCCTTTCTATAAATCTCTAGACTTATTTTCAAAGCTGCTGCTCTAAAAACAACTCATACTGGAGATTAAATGGTGTTAAAATTTAAGCTGGATAAGAAGAGAAACACTGTTACACTCTACACGTTGCAAATGATCCTTGCGGTTTTGTGTTAGTGTTTTCTGGTCACTTTAAGAAGTGAAATAGTGAGGGAGAACACCACACACCACCTGAGCATTACAGACAAGCCACAATGTGGTAAATAATGCAAGAGGTGGCAGTCAGGTCTCTCACAGCACGCAATGTTAAATATTCATTCAAGGTGGGCAACCTGCGCCAGGCCTTGCTTGTGTTTGTGGCATTAGAAGGATCATTCCCTTGTCACCACCTTTCAGCCAAACAAAACAGAGCGTTTCAATACAAACACGCACCAAGAGTGAGCATATAAACAACATCCACTTGGGGCACAAAAGAGCAGAGTTTACAGTTCTTCTCAATTTCTGCTGAGTCAACAGATGACCTGACAAAAGTGAGGCGATAAGAAACAAATTCATTAAATGAGTAAGATTAATCTTTCCTATCAGGACGCTGATGTTCATCTGATCGCCATCCACGAGCTCATTTCTCTGAGAAAAGCATCTTGAAGTCAAATCCCAGAGGATTTGGAGAAGGTAAGAGCAGTATTATTGATTTTGGCTGCCGAAGGAGGCTCCGTTCTGACTTTCGCACTTATTTTCAAGCCAACAGCGAGGCAACAGCTGTTAAAGGGTTAGTTCACCCCAAAAATGAAAATTAGCCCATGATTTATTCATCCTCAAGGAAACCTAGATTAAGACTTCTTCTTTCAGTTGAATTTAATCAGAAGTATTTTTTTAAATGCTCTGGCTCCTCTTTCAAGCTCTACCATGGAAAATGGTGTTTTTGTTCAACAGTTAAAGCCCAACAAACCACATTCATTCATAATAAAAAGTGCCTCACGTGGCTCCTGGAGGTGCATAAAGGTGTATTCCTGTAGCGAATCGAAAAACTGTCATGTATGACAGTTACACTGAGCTTAAAACAGCCAGGATATTTTTTTAGTGCTGCACAGTATATAGTTACAGCATCGATATCACAATGTGTGAATTTGCATTAGTAACATTGCAGGGTCTGCAATGTTGAGTTGTGATTTATAATTGGGAAAAATCTTCAGAAGATTTAAAATAAAGTTCATTATGCCGTGCTGTGATAGTTTTATAGAGGTTTTAATTAAATTTGGTGAATAAAAAATCTAATAAATAACAGGACATGGAATGACATTAAAATAAAATTTAATAAAAATGAAAAAATTATGGTAAGAAAGCATTCAACAATATAGTTTGAACTAATAATTTAATTAATTTAATTTCAGTTTCTAACACATAACAACAGCATATAAATAAGTGAAGTTTATAAACTAATTTATTATTAACTAATAAGTTACTATAAATAACTACAGTCCACATTTACCTTTGTCTGGAAGAAACCCCCCTTCCTCCCCATTCTCCTCCTTTACCATAGATCGGGTGGCACGGCGGCCCAGTGCTTAGCACTGATAGCCCCACAGCAAGAACACTGCCGTCCCTGGTCCCCGCCAGGCCGGTGGGTGTTTCTGTGAGGAGTTTGTATATTCTCTTGTATATTCTTTTTTCTTTTTTGTATTGGATTAATTTACAGCAGTTAATTCAAACCTTTAATTTTTTTTTGTAGTTTATAAATAATACTAACAAATCAAAGGTTACATTAAATTGGAAATGACAATGTTTCTTAAAAGGCATTAACCCCAACCCTCCCCCTGGTGGGCTAATTAAAGGTTACCATGGGCCAACTTTAGCCCGTGGGCCCTAGTTTGGGCATCTCTGATCTGAAACCAACGTCATATTGACATCAAATATTGATATTTATCCGTCAGGTATGGCAACCAAAATCCAACATCTGATAGACATCATATTGGTAACGTCCACACAATGTCAAGCTGTAACATCATTAGACATTGATATTTTGTTGTTTTTAGGTTGTGTTGGAAAGT
Source organism: Danio aesculapii (assembly GCF_903798145.1). NCBI lineage: Eukaryota > Metazoa > Chordata > Actinopteri > Cypriniformes > Danionidae > Danio > Danio aesculapii. The sequence goes on from NC_079436.1 coordinate 27,735,074, forward strand.
AACCAAAATGCAACATCTGTCTGACATTAGACATTGATGTCGGCCTGACGTTGGGTTCTGGTGTCAACGCCTTTTTTATTTCCGAACAAAATGTAACGTCCCACAACGTTGGGGGGCAATGTTGATCTGACCTCATGTTGACGTTTTGTTCCTGCTACGGTAAATGTTGCATGCGAAAATACCCCACATGATTTTATTCTAAACTTTAGTCACGTTTGAAATAAATCCTTCTATCAGATGATTCCATAGCAATGAATCAACGAAAGAAGTTAAACGTTCTGTTTGTAATGATAAGAGCTTTGCTCAGTCACATTTGTGATTTCATTTCAATCAATCCCCCAACGTCAGCATAGGATGTGTTGATTCATTTTTGAGTGAAGTAAAACTCTAACATCCAGCTGTTGAGTCACAAACAGACTTTTTCAGTATTACAGGGTTCAATAGAGGCCATCTACAGATCCTCTTTCATAAAACTACAGTTCCATTCTCTGTCATCTGAATCTGTAGCAATTTCATAGGCTATTAAAAAATGGTTTGTTTTAAACTCCAGCAATCAGCAATAATTCTTCCCCACCCACATAAATAATCAGGGCAGATCCGTGTATTCAATACAATATTAAACACGAGTCAGTAAGCATTAAAGCACAGCGGAGACCATAAAAGCCTAAGCATGTAGATATGGTTTAAATAGCAGGTGCATAATGAGGACCAATTATCGTCTAATCTTGATCACACATCACACCTAGAGGAAGCAAGAGAGGAATATTGGTAGATATCCAATATCAGACTTCATATCCCTCCACAGAAAATAATACAAGCTTCCAACATTAAACAATGTCAATAAACCAACTTGAGGAAAAGCATGTTTAGAGGCCCTCTCATACCAGCAATGATTATTACGAGGATAATGATACCTTATATTAGAATCCATACCAATACGTATGTGACGGAAAGGGGAAGGAGACGTCACGGTGTTGTTGTCAGCCAATAAAATGGAAACACACGTAAAAGGAAGTGAGGCAATCATATAAATACCTTTAGAAAATGTAAATGGAGGTGTGATAGCTCACTGGGTAGAAGCAGGAAAGTTACGTCTGCGGGACACATGCTGAATGTAGGAGCTGGTTTCCAGAAATGAACATTCTCCAAGTCACTATGCAGCAAGTATAGTAGTCCATCCGAGAAAATTGTAAGGCCATCCCTTCTGATCTATTGCCACTTTATGTCCAGACTACCACTGAAGTGTACGCCGGAAGTTGCTAATCAGCTGGCCAATGTGACTGCCTCAAGTTAACCCACACACCAAACATACTTTCAACACACATGTATTCCCACAATGCACTGTTAAGCTTGTGAGTATATGTCTTGTTTTATCAATTGTTTCCTTTAAAAGCATTTGGAAAAGCCAAAGATTAATTTTGTTTGCCTTTTCTCCTTATTTTGTTATGATTTTGAGCTATTTTTACTGATGAAAGTTTTGATGTGAAAGGGAATTGAATTTTCACAACGATTTTTCTTTTCTCTCTCTCTACTTACATTACACTTTGTGTTGTGACTCTGAAAAGTGTGAAGGTTTTTTTAATGAAGAAACTGCAGAAAAGTGTATATTTTATTTTGTTGTTATTTGAAATTGTGGAAAAACATATCTACAAACTTTGAAGCAAGAACCTGTGTTAATGTAATGTGGAGTGGACGCTAACAACGGAAGTGCAGATTCAAACGCAGGTTTATGGAATGAAGAATGATCAGGCAAGCAACAGTCAACACAGGAGTATTGTAAGTAAATATTACTGTAGTTGTAAAACTAGAAATAGTTTTTAAAACAAATCTTTGCGCTTCACAAACAAAACGATATGTAGGCTAATGGATGTCTTCAGTGAAGCGCGTACAACACCGTTTCCTTACCCACAAAAGAGAGAAAGTAAAGACGCTGAATGGAGGAGGCTTGTTCTTTATCCTCATGCTGCAGATGGTCTGTTTAACTGTTTTCTTGCTAGTGAAGCATTCAGTTTTTCCACTTACAAAGTCCGCCATGTAAATAGCAAATGCGCCATGGCGTGATGCAACTGACTCTTAAAGGGAATGGTAGATAAGATACTGATTGGTTTATTCTTAAACACAATCATAACTCATTAAGAGAATAAGTTATATATATAACCTTGTTAGACTATGCGCTGCGGCGCAATCCATATTTTTCCATCCTTAAAATATCAAAAGTGGATTCGGACACGCCCTTAATGCTTTTGCGCCCTGCACATTAGACTTTGCGCCTAGAGCTGCGCATCGTTGGATTTGCTCTTCAGTATTTGGACTCTCAGTAGGGATTATTAAACCACACTGAACTGAGCTAAACTGAACTGAACTTAAACACTACAAACTGAACTACACTGTTCCTATTTACTGTTACCTTTTATGTGAAGCTGCTTTGACACAATCTACATTGTATAAGCGCTATACAAATAAAGGTGAATTGAATTGAATTGAATAGATCGTTAAAATAGAGCTTCTAATGTTTATTACTTTTATTACATTATACTTTAATGTTGTGGGTTGACCAATTGTGTGAAATGTCTTCTGCATATTAGTACTTTGGTAATGTTTCTACCAGTTTTTTTTTACATATTTTATCTAATAGTGTGTGTACAGAAGAGATTCTACTGTATTGTCCTATCAGTCAACATCACAAATTCTGTAGAAAGACGTCTAGTGTGAGGGCTGTGAAATGTGAGGACTCCTAGTTGTGATATCAGTATACATGAAACAGCAGTAGATTTACTGTATCCGATTCTGCCTCCAACTTCAGAATGTTCAGAAATGTATATTTATTATTAAAACAATCGCTGATATAAAATTACGAGACTGAATAGATTTTTTAAAAATAAATAATATACAATAGTTTAATAGTGGAGAACACAGAGGGAGCTGCTGCAGGGAAAGTCCATAGTCCAATGTGTCCTAAGCATGAGTCATTCTTCAAATTAAGCACATTGATATAACCTATAAGATATAGTTAACACATAGTTTTAAGCAGCTCTTACACATACATAATATTTCCATTTTATTCCTAGCAATGTATGAGCATAAAACGTACGATAACTTTAACAAAAATATATGCATTTTGCTAAAATATGCGTTGCTGCACAATTAATGTGCCATACAGAGGTATGTTTAATATTTGTCACATTAATGTGACTATTGTAATGGGTCACTCAAAATAGTTTAGTGGATTTTAATTTCTGCATAAAAAATAATACTTAAGTTTTTTATATTATAATGTATGTTTTATGTTTATAATTTATACTTACTCCCAGGGTTGTATATATCGAACTTGATTTTTAGCTGCACCATGTTGTTGTTTCGTATCTAATCTTTACGGGGTGGGTCGTTAGCCCAACGCTCAATCCCCAACCTGGAAGACCAGAACATACACACATACACTACGGACAATTTAGCTTACCCAATTCACCTATAGCGCATGTCTTTGGACTTGTGGGGAAAACCGCAGCACCTGGAGGAAACCCATGCGAACACAGGGAGAACAGGCAAACTCCACACAGAAATGTCAACTGACCCAGCCAGGACTCGACCAATGACCTTCTTGCTGTGAGGCAACAGTGCTACCCCCGGCACCACCATGCCGCCCTATGTTTTATATACAGGTATGCAGCCAAAAAAGAAATGAATAAATAAATCAAGGGTGTAGAATTACAGTTGCATGGTTTGAGGGGACAGGCCCCCACCAATATCCTTTAATTATTGAAATGTCCCCACCAATAACTGAATCGCCTCCAAAATAAAATAATGCCCTATCAACTCTCATTAAGGTATGAAAGGGTTAATTCACATTTTGTACTCAGGCGCTACCGCTAAACACATATGAACAATGTGAGTGGCTGTGTCTATCCCTGCTGTTAAGTGAGCGGGTGTATGGTAGGTTTGGATATTCACAGAGCCAAAAACTGCAAGGAAATTTTCCAGTCAGGCTTATGGTGTAAAATTCAGGTGAGACGTGGACATAAGGAGCTACTTTCAAAGAAAAGTGTAGGTCAAGTTCACTACAAGTCCATTAAAATAATAGTAGCCATGACTGTCAAATTTAGTTAAAATCTTTGCCTCCACAAAGATTATGAAAGATCAACAATCAGAATACAATGGTTACCGTGTCATATGCCTTCCCCTGAAGTAAAATTATGTAAATGAACTCAGGGCTCAACAATAAGGACTGCACGATGGCCCAGGGCCTGCGTGAGAGATGCTTGGGACAGTAGACAGGATCGTTACAGTCCTGCCTTGTCACTAAAGTTTCAATCGCATGTGACAATTTGTCAATTGCGTGCAACTACAGTCTTAGAATCGAGAAACAGTTTGTGCTTTTAAGCCTTTAAATGCCGCCATTTCTGTGATGTCATAAACATCATACTGCTTTTCAGTTTCTCTTATCTGATTGGATGTGAGCACATTATTTTTTCCCATAACCTGGTAACAACCAGTACAGTGAAGAGACTGCAATATGGCGACAACATCAAATTATGAGGTTAAAAGAAATCGTCTGTCTCTAATGTCTTGGAAGCAGACATTTTACGTAAAACACAATGAAAAAAAGGAAGAGATGTTTTGCACAGTTTGCCGTCAGTTTGGAAAGTCAGCCACCTTTTGTTAAATAATTTAGAACTGAAATAAAATACCTGCACAATTTCCATACTGCTTTTTTTGTTTGCATAATACTTAGAATTTTGCTCATTTTACATTTATTAATTTTTTTTTTTTATATTTCAAGAGTTTACACTTAGCTCATGATTTATACATAGCTTGTTTGGCATGCTGTCCCTGGAGAGAGCCCTCGGATCCTCAGGCCCAGGGCTCCCTCCCTTTCGCAGGGCGAGGGGAGATTGAGCTCAGGTCGATCTCGAAACTCCCCCGCAGCTGAGGCTAAGGAGAACTTCCTGAGAGTAAGACATTTAGAAAAAAGATTTAGGCTTATTTTGTCTATAATATAGAGCATACGGTGGGTGGAGACTCACGTGGATGGTGGGAGGAAACCCACGTGGACACAGGGAGAACATGCAAACTCCCCACAGAAATACCCAATGGCCCAGCGAGGACCCAGCACCATTGGTATTCTTGCTGTGAGGCAACGGTGCTAGTCACTGGGCCACCGTGCCACCCATTCTGGATAAAGGTGGAAGGAAGGGGGTTTCTTCCAGACAAAGATAGTTGTAGAAAGGAAATGAGGAAATATATAGTGACTTGGGATCCTTTGATTGGAGGATTGTGATTAGCTAATAGGGGCTGCTGGGTAAATCATGAGCATGTGCTCCTCTCGAAATTAGTTTAATATTAAATGTCACTTCACTTGAAGTCTAGTACTAAGTTCACTTAAAGTCTAGCTTTTTGGCACATTATTTTAAATATGTGGCTTATTTTGGTGAGGCCAATGAAAATTTTGGCAGGGCAAGTAAAAATCTGAACCACTGACCCAATCAGGCCAGTGAAAAAAATCCTTAACGTTGAACCCTGGAACTTTTGCAGCATGGGGAATGCTTGATTTAATGCTATTTTCGTGAATCAGTGCATTAGATTTATTTAATAATGTTTTTAAAAAAAGTCAAATAAAACGTTTGCTCAGAAACATTCGATTTCTCAACTCATAATAATATCTCTTGATGATTGAAAATGATTCCGATTTTTATATTGCACATGTCATCCAGCCCTATCCTACATCCTACAGCATCAGACCAAGCGGGAACTTTTCCAGAAGCCTTCAGTCCACTATCATTTCCACTCAGGTCCTCTTCTGAATAAATATACATTACAGAGGGCATCATTTTGAACTTGTTAGTTTGTTAAATGAGCCATGCTTACATTTTTAATTGCGTTTTCCAATGTTAATTACAATAGTGTGGGTGTGAGAAAGGGCGGACTGCAGGGCTGCATCTGGTGAGGAGCCTCCTGAGCACCAGCTCAGAAAAACAGGTCATCAGCAGCACCAGCACACGATGACACACTACACACACTGCAGGTGCAGGGACCTGTCATGACAAGCACATTTGTGGGAAAAACAGACTAGATTTATGATCCAGGAATTAGAATACAGTTATTTTATCCACCCGGACAGATGCTGTGTCTTACTTGCATCAACCCCTCCTATGTAGTCATCACTTCTCAGATTATTAAAAGCAAGAATGCGTCTTGAGAGATGACACGGATTCTTTACCGGCCTACAAAAGAAACAAGAATTCAAAAGGCGAGTACAAAGTACTTTAAATGTCTCAACTGACAACAGTAACATTTCATCAATATTTATCAATAGTGACAGGAGACATAACAGCCAACAGGCTTTCACAGAAGTGTGTCATCAAGCCCATTCAAACTAGGGATTTTTTTTACTGACACATTTATGCTGTTAAATTTGTTTCAGATAGATGCTGATGTTTTTGTTTTTGTTACCACAACAATAATGTGTAGCACAACTCTGAAAGCAAAACAATATCCTCACTTTTAACAATACTGATAATAAAAAAGCTATGTTAAACTAACATATTACAAAGATTTAAACTGTATGTGTGTAAATGAAAGCTATATGGTTTGAAAATGAAGCAAAATGTATTATTTTTTTTATTTTTTTATGAAAGTGATAAAAAATATTAAATAATTTTTTATAACAATAAAAATTATTAATATTATCAAACTGACTAGGAGGACTGTGACGAAAAAATCCCCAAAATTATTCATTCATTAATTTTCCTTCGGCTTTATTCATCAGCAGTCACCACAGCGGAATGAACCGCCAACTTATCCAGCATATGTTTTACACAGCGCATTACTTTCAGCTGCAACCCAGTACTGGGAAACACCCATAGACTCTTGCATTCACACACATACACTATGGGCAATTTAGTTTATTCAATTCACCTGTACCGAATCTCTTTGGACTTGTGGGGGAAACTGGAGCACCCAGAGGAATCCCATGGCAACATGCGGAGAACATGCAAGCTCCACACAGAAATGCCAACTGGCCCAGCCAGTACTCGAACCAGTGACCTTGTTGCTGTGAGGTGATGGTGCTAACTACTGCGCCACTGTGCTGCCATCCCCAAAATCATCTTTAGATATTTTAAAATGATTATTTCCAAATAAAGGTTTCCAAGAGCTTTAACAGATTCATTTATTCATTCCTTTTCTTTTCAGCTTAGTGTTGTTATTAATCAGGGGTCGCCACAACGGAATGAACCGCCAACTTATCCAGAATATGTTTTACGCAGTGGATGCCCTTTCAACTGCAACCCATGCCCAAAGAAGTGATGGGGTTCTTCTCTAAAGTTGTTACTCCACCCTGTTTAGGTTATATTATAACTAACGTGGTTCAAACGATGAATCTGCGATAGAGAAACTACAGGTTTTGGGAAACACTCGACACTACATCGTTCTTTTCCCAAACGATGCATCGTACTATGTTAGTTCAGCCGCGAGTTACGTCGTTGTTTGGGAAACGCACCCCAGGTTAGGGTAATTAGGTATTGTATTGTATAACGATGGTTTGTTCTGTAGACTATTGAAAAAAATAGCTTAAAGGGGCTAATAATTTTGACCTTAAAATGGTTCATAAAAAATTTAAAACTGCTTTATTCTAGCCGAAATAAAACAAATTCTGAAGTCTTAAGACTTTCTGCAGAAGAAAAAATATTATAGGAAATACTGTAAAAATATTCTTGCTCTGTTAACATCATTTGAGAAATAGAAAAAAATATATATATAAATCAAAGGGGGGCTAATAATTCTGACTTTAACTGTATTTACTGCATTCTTCTGTGTTCTATCACAGCTTTGGTTGCGAAGTCTTCAGCAACTTCAGTGAAAACAGCTGTCCTGTGTCTGTGATGGAATGAAATGACCTCCTGCATGTCTCTGTGGAATCTCTGTTAACAGCACCTAAACCGAGCTTTGTTAAATGTTTGAATTGTCGAAAGGCTCGATGTGCATTACAGTTCAATGGAAATTAAATTCTCACTACAAGTTCATAACTCGGCTGCAAGCAAGCGCACACACATCTGATCTTTCTTACCTCTCATGTGAGAGTCGCTTCAAGACACCCTGGAGTAATATTTGTTCTTAAAGAGACTTTAACTTTAATACAACCATGCTGAAGTCATCCTAATCATTTTCTTCTCATTTTGTGATACTAAAAGTGTGATAATAAGCTCCTCAAGCTTGGTTTACTCAGTAAGGATGACTATATTTTTGCTTTGTTGGTTCTTCACTAGCACAGAGTGTTTTTTTCTTCCTTTTTATGTTTGCTTTTGTTCATTGTGTTGCCATAAGTGTTACTGTATTCGGCTGTGTACGTTATTGAGTCATTAGACGTTTCTGTTTTGATTTGCTTTGAGTGTAATTCGTAGCAAGTGCGACGTGATTAAAAACATCTGATTATTAATACTCGGCTGACTGGTGTGTTGACATCTTTCAGAGAACGCACTTCACAGATCTCGGCTCAAAATAAGAGCAGAATTAAATGAGCGCTTATGAAATCAGGTGCAGTGTTCTGCATGCATAAGCATGACAGGCTTTTTTTATTCGGCCCTGAAGTATAAATTCTGGACTTCTGAAAGCACGTCGATCCTCTTCGCCGATACCCGCTGCCTTGCTTTTAAATTATAGGCTAGATGTTGCCTTCACTCTTGGTGACAGACAGTGTGGGTGAGAGCATTGGTGACATGGATGGAGTTAAACAGCAATGGACTGTTTCAGCTCTACCATTTGTTTGCATTACTATACATGAAATCACACTCGTTGACATAAATCTCCATGTTTAACATATTATGGATCTCCGGGAAAGCTTTCTCTAGGAAAGCCTCTTCATAGGAGAGATAAGAACCCTGTTTTATGGCTTCATCATCATACAAGCAGTTATTATCCATCTTTGGCAATGTTCGTCTTAGATCACAATTGATTAAACAACAATTAAGTCCAACACTGTTGATGTTTCTGTGTTTAATCAATAGTGCACCCTGAGCACACCCTGCACACCCTGAGTGACCACAGATGCTTAATGCTTTATTCAGACCCATATGCATACGTATACACAGCATACAGTCAACAACAAGTGGCAAGTACACAATTGTTTGGTTCATGCTCATTTGCAGTGCAGTGATGTAGCTCGCAATCAGCAGGACTCCACATGCAGGAACAGAGTTGAAGAGCTTTCAAAATTATAAGGGATTAATTAATTACAAGTTGTTAAAAAAATGATCTTGCAAAACATATTGAGGAAATATGATATAGCGTGGTTTATATTTAGATACTCAGGGAATGGATATGAGAGTCAGGACTGATTCTGACAGATCACTGGACTTGTATTTGTATTTGGATTGTATTTGGATTGCCAGGCATTAGACATGTAAAATCTGCTTTATTTCCAATTTACATGTTTGCATATCATTTTCATTTGAGCTCTGATCATTTTAGATCACATGTGTCAAATCCAGTTCCCGGAGGGCCACAGCTCTGCACAGTTTAGTCCCAACCCTGCTTCAACACACTCACCTGTATACTTTTAAACAAAACTGAAGGACTCAGGTGATCTCAGGACTCAGTATTATCAGGTGTGTTTAATTCAACCCAGGCTCATTGCGAAAACATTGTCCCGAGGACGTTTCTGGAGACCGTGAATTATGTAGACGGAGGTACATATGTTTTTTAAGGAGGGCTTTCCCGCCGCAACCTGTTTGTCCGGTTAGCTCGTCCTGTGCGTCGGCGGACTCGAGACGCAAGAAAGGAGCTGACGACGACGAGCGGGTTCGAGTCCGGGGAAGAGTGGTTCCAGAAATCAGGTAAGACTAAAACAGAATCGGTAATTGGTAAAATTGGTTGGGTTCGGGGAAGGAGGAGAGTGGGTCGGCCAGCCGATTGGCCGGTCGCCCAGTCAATCATTCAGCCAGTCGGACAGACAGACGTTCGTTCGACAGCGGCCTCTGGTGGGTTCACGTGAGAACAGCGCGGGCGCGAACGGCACTCGCGGGAAACGTCCGAGAAACCAAAAAGTCACACACAGCGGCCTCTCGCGGATTCGCGAAAACCAAAAACTGCAAAAATACGTACCTCCCAGGACGTATTTCGCGGTCTCTAAAACGTCCTCGGGACTACGTTTTCAGAATGAGCCTGGGTTGGTTTAATTAGGGTTGGAACTAAACTATGCAGAGCTGTGGCCCTCCAGTATCTGGATTTGACACCTGTGTTTTAGATAAAAGTAAAAAGAAACTGATCACAATTTGGGATTCCATTATACATTTTATTTAATTTAAGAATTATGTTTTAATTTAATTTACGTGAACTTCTTCAGTAGTAATTAAATAATAAATTCTCAGCTATTTTTTAAAAACTGTAGAGTAAGATTATGTTTTTTTTAGTTTAATTTATTGACTTTATTTGTGCAGCTTCCATTAGAAAATGGTTTGGTACAGAGGACACGGAAGTGAGTTCTCTAAATTATTGTTTTAAACTTGTTGAGATCACTTCTAAAACTGCAGTGATTGTGGTAACAATCTGATGACTGTGGTAACCAGAGCAACGTCTTGGGATCTTGAATGTTAGGCATCTGTTATTTTTCACCACAGTAACAATAGAGTGACCAAAGTCTCACTACAGTTCACAATATTATTTAAGCTGCTTCAAAGAACACACTCTTGAAATGTTGCTACAGTATGTCCACATAAAGTACCTGTGAAATAACAATAACGCTTTTTGTATCTGTATGTTAGTTTTAAGAATATCCATAAGTGTCCTCCAAAACAGTGTTACAACTTGCATTTAGAGGAAATCTTGCAGTTTCTCACTCATGGTTATGGATGAACTTTTTTTGGACATCACCTCATACTTCAGCTTCTCATCAATTCTTCTGACCAATCAAATGCTCTCTAGTATCTGCCATGCCCCACTCCCTTCAAGACGCTTCTCATTGCTTTTCATTTGATGTGCTTGAGCTCAACCACTCTTAACGGCAAAGCTTTGATAAAAATGAGACACTATTTGTTGTTTGTTTGTTATTTGTTAATGGGAGTAGCTACTCGATGAATGTACCTCAGTCATCACCCTAGGTCCGTCTTCAGTAAGTCGTGTGCACAAATTCGGGCACTATAAGGACAGTGATGAGCTTGGTTCACTACACACTGGCACACACTGAGTGTGACATGAGAACATCCTCATTGTACAACATCAAAACTGTAATTTCTAAACAGCAGCAGAGCCAATTATTTTCATTTAATAATTTTCACCACGTTTTTAAAAGTATATTACAGCTAAATGATTTGATTGTTTCATTTACAGCAACATTCCGACCATTAAACAATTATAAATGTCTGCTAGACTGTTGCTAATATATCTACCTATATTCATTTATAGTAAAAGAAATAATAAATAACAGATTCTTATTCTAAAAATGTATCCCATTTTTTTGTTTTGTTTTTATTATGTTTGGTCATGTGATTCATATTGTGCTCTTCCATATATCCACTAATGCCGCAAAGTGTGTATCTACGCGCCTTGATTTTCACAGTGCATTATGGGACTTTTCTGGGCGCGAATATTTCAGTGCACTAGAAGAATTCTGCAATTGAGACAGCACTTAAAATGGCAGACACCTCGATCAGTGCACTGACAACTGAACTTGGGTGCTGATTGAGACACACCCTATGTCTACTCTACGCTTTCTTGTTTCAGTTGAGATTACATCAAACATAAAATAAAAAATGCACATTTCAAAGCACTTCAAGCAATGCCTATTAAGCATTTTGGGCTGAAGCCATCCAGTTTATGGAGCTAATAAACAGGCAGCTGCAAGTTGCTTATTAAGCGTTTGGGTTTAAGTTTATTATAGGATTATTCTTCATTTCTGTATTATAATCTATGGTAACCCTTTATTTTGATGGTCCATTTGAGTATTAGTAGACTACCTGCTTAATATCTGTTGATATGCTCCTTCAACATACATTTAACTGACATTTATAGACATTTATAAGAAACTTTGCAAGTACATGTCAACTTACACTAGCCCTAACCCCAACCTAACAGTCTACTTATAATCTAATGAGAATTAGTTGGCATGTAGATGCAATGTAACTTAAATTCAACAAACGGACCATCACATTTTATTTTGATTTCTTACTCTGTGCATACAGAAAAGACATCTCTGATACACATTTAATAACCTCTTTAACAACTGTTTGTTCTGCTCAGTTCTGTACATACTGTAGAGCATTTTTGTAAACGTGGATGTCACTACCTGCATTTTTCAAGAATAAATCTAATTGTTAATTGCTGTTGTCATTCTTGTAATTTAGTCAATTGTGTGTACACAAAAGGATTAAGCTCTAAAAGTTGATCTGGCAACTAAATTTAGCTTCAGTGCCTATGTGGGCAAAATATGACAACAACTACGCAATTCTCAGTAAAGTCACATAACCATATTTTACATTTTAGTGGAGACACACAATGTATGATGACATACATTCAAATCTTGACTACAATGGGAAAAAATAAATAACTGTTTCAGAACGCCATGATTCAGCAAAAGGATGGAAACCTAATGCATGTGAGATGTATTCCTTTGAATTAAAGGTCACATGTAAGTGCTATAATGAAAACTGTTTTCATGCAACACAACAGTGTTCTCCTTCCGAGAGGGTTTTCCCTCCACATTACTATGGGAAAACAACATTATGCATACACCAGCATATGATGGCTAAACTTAGACCTTTTTTCGCCTTCCACAATCAAACAGCATTTCTGGCACTCAGCCTGACATAATTCCTTTGTTGAATATTGAGAACTTTATTAGCGAAGCAAGCTATTTTTAAATTGCTTTGCTTTGTGAGACGTCCCCAGACTGGTGAACCTTTTGCACAGTGCCACGTGCAGCGCATGTCTCAACAATCCTCCCCCTCTGAGAGCACACAACCGCACAACCATGTCAGCTTCACTCCCGTCACCACACACCATGTGACACCACCAGAATGACACCAAAAAAAATCAGAGAAAAGGAATAAGTTAAAAAAACGATCCTTCCAAATCAGAGAAAGCCAAACCATGTGAAAATAGATTGGGCTGCATTGGTGTGGTCATGGCCTAGTTTTGTGAAGTGTGCTATTAAGTCATTCCATTCAGCTTTCCCGCTGCTGGCTTTTATTCATTTAGCAACTCTCGCAGAGCAACATTCTTCAAACTCAAAGCTCAATGGATACAAATACAGGAGGAGAACCGTGAGCAGCAGATTGCATCTATTCTAGCCACATCTGTAAGTAATGACAGCAGCGTGCAATTTCATAATGGGGTCTTTAAAGCTAATCACAATGTACCTCGTCTATGCAATCACTATTAGACCACGGCTTTGATGGCCTACTTCCAATACAGCAATTGCCCATGCTTTACAGTTTGGACAGTGTCCAAACACAATCCTCTGGGTCAAAGACTTTGAGTAAATGGAATCTCACTCTATCAAACATACTGATCAACACTCATTCAGGTTTCTGAAGATCACGATGGGCAAACTCTGTGAAGGCGAATATGTTTCAGTGATCCTTTTCATTGGTTCTATCACCAATGTAAGTGTTAAACTGAAGTATTGACCAGCAATGAGAATACAATCCCATGTGTGAGCCAATAACCTCACACACTGTAAGATGCCACTGGGGGAAATATTTGCAGCTACTTTTCATACAAGATGATCAATCATCCACTAATAGCCTTCGTTGTCTATATGAGGTTTATTCTCAATTACATTAATGATAGATTCTAATAGGAAGAGTCAGTGAGTGTCTATAATTCTCATAAACTCTATAGTCATCCAAGCTCAGTTCAATCCAGAAATCATTCTGTATCAAGTCAGGTCATCTACAAATCAAACACTTCTCTTCTTCTGTTGCCATTACAGTGTGATTATGAGCTTGACAAGAAGTTAAATCAGCTTTCCAGCCTCCACAGTGTGATTATAGGCCTTAAACGTGTCTGCCAGTCCAAACTCAAGAACAAGCTTGTTCAACCACGCTGCTCTAAACAAAATGCGTGCTGTGGGGAGTAAATAGACGACCCCCGCTCTTTATATCACAAGTGCCATTGAAAATAAAGCGCTGCTCAAACTCACCTCCAGATTTGTCCGAGCTGTAGGATGTGAATGACGGACTGCAAGAGCCAGATACAGAGGGAACAGGACGCTGAGCGTGTCTTACTAGTCCGGGCTGCGGTAGCGCTGTTGCTGCTGTTGCTCGTGGTGTTGCTCTTGCTCGCCGTGGACGCCTGTCTTTGAGGCGTGGACGGGTGGGCTCCAACGTCTCCGTGCGAAGCGGAGCTGCTGAGGAGCTTCCCGTCCATATGAGAGCAGCTCGCCGTTCCTCCGCCGCCACCGGAGCTCTCCTCGGTGCTGAAATCATGGACGAACCATCGGAAACTGAAGACCTGCACCGAGAACGAGCCGAGCACCACGAAAAACAGCGTTAGCCCGAACCACCAGTAGTCGCGGCGGAGGTAATAGTCGACAGAAAGCCAAACATCAGTGCCCACATCCGCGAAATAAACCGCCACTGCGGCGAGGATCCACAGACAGTCCCAGACCGTGTATTTCTGCTGCTCCCTGCCGAGGCGGAGACATGTCGAATTTGAGCCACAGCACCGCGACTCCCCGTTGACGAAGTCCGCCTCTCCGGTTCCAGAATCCGGCTGCGATCCCGGAGCGAGCCCTTGAACCGAACCTGAGTGATCCGAATTCTGCAAAGGCGTGAATGCTACATCGCTCTTCTTCATCTTTAGCACCCCGTCGGATTTTGCGGCCATTGTAGCAGCTTTGTCTTCCCACCGTTTTCGCGTCTTCTCCTCGGCTTCTCTCTATTCCAGGCGAAGAGACACTGGGCTGGGCGACCTCCTCTTCCGCCAGCTACAGCGCCGCCTGCTCATAACAAAGCAACACTTCCTTTCGGTAGCGGGTACGAACCATATGCTCTCCCATGGCTCCTACTTAAAACTATGACATCATTGCTTTGCAACTCTTCTTCAGGCGCACGTCGCGGTCTTCGATATCCAGCTCTTGCAGCGCAGCCTTTCGCCAACTCCACGGTTGTGCAGATAATATTGTCTACGGCAGCGCTATATTAAAGATGTGCCCGCTCGGTTGCTATGGCATTTGTAAACGTGCGGTTTCGGATTCCACCCTACATTGAACACACATGTCTACGCTGGACGCCAGCGGCCAGTCAAAAGTACACAGCTCCTATAATAAATATTAGGACGCGCTCGTGGCTGGTTTCTTTTATTTCTTTCACACTGCACTGCACACCTACTATAACCACTTTATAATTTTCAAACCATCTGAAATAATAAAATATAAATACAATTCTGGTCAACTATTTGAAACGTTCATCACATAGCCTATAGAAAAACAATTGATTTACGAATATAAAGTCTGAATATGCTAGCTGCTGCATTGAACTAACAGCTAATATCGTTAATTAATTCAGTCGAATATATTTAAATAGCACACAAGAATATTACAGCTTTAAATTATTAAAGAAATATACATAGGCTATGCTATATGCTATATCCAAAGACATGCGGTATAGGTGAATTGGGTAGGCTAAATTAATGCCTAAATGTCATTAATGATGATAATATCATTAATGTTGTGCAAAATCAGTACTGTCACATTTAAATGTAAAAAATAAAATAAAATCACCATCAACAGAAAAAATAAAAGATTCCAACAAAAGTATATGAAGGTAAACCAAATTTTAGCATGTATGCTGGATAATAAGCAGCTATTATGTTCCAAAGGCGTTCTCGTCTCGGTCTCATGGTGTTTAAAAGGTTCAGCACCATGGAAAGCTCATGTTCTCAGTTCATAACTGTGGCTTATTGTGCACTCTATATGCAGAAGGTGTATGGCAAGCCGATTGAACTTTAAATTATTCCTACAATTATGGCAAGCCATTTTAGATTTTAATCGTAATGACTGATGATTATGCTCTAGAGCAGTGTTTCCCAACCCTGTTCCTGAAGGCACACCAACAGTACACATTTTCAATGTCTCCCTAATCAAACACACCTGAATTACCTCATTAGAACATAAGAAGAGACTCCAAAACCTGAAGGTAATTAGTCAGGTAAGGGAGACATCCAAAATATGTACTGTTGGTGTGCCTCCAGGAAAAGGGTTGGGAAACACTGCTCTAGAGATGCTCGGATCAGCTGAAATTACACCCAAATCCGTGGCTTCATACTAATAATGTGTGTGTGTGTATGAATTTAATAATTCTAATTCTTTGTTTTAGGCATGATGATAGGTCACTGTGGATCGTTCGTTATGAACAGTAGATTCAGTGAGCACATCTCTGATAGTAAAATAATACATTAATCATAAACATTTTTAAATGAATATTTATTTATAAAAAAGTTTGTCTTTAGACAACATTTTCTTCATTTTCAAATAGATACACGTAGTAAAAAATAAGAAATTTTAGCTTTTACAGATACAGAAAAAGGTAACAAAAAATGGTGCCACTTCAGCCTAAACGGCAGCTATGTTTACTTGGCATTTTTCTGTGTACTTTGCAAAAACAGAACAGCATCTACTGTGCCAGGATTCAGGCGTTTCCGCCTCACCTCCAAAACCCAGCCAGCTGCATTAAATGAACATTCACTCACACCACTTGTTGCAGGAATGCACAATATTCTCCTGACAAAGCATTGCAGTCATGTAAATAAGCGATCTTGTTTCTCCCAGAATGATAGCAGATCTTCCTCTGATGACTCCACTAACTGAAAGTTTCAACAGCACTCTTGCAATTCTTCCATTATTTTGGGCATCTCATCATCCCATTCTGCAAAGTCCACTCTCTGCTGCTTTTTTGCTGGTCCAATGCCAATGTCCTACTACATCCACCCATGACCTACCCACAATTAATCATAATTTATTTTTTTATTACCCGACCTGCCTGACCCACTGGATTATCCACAGCGCCCGCGGATATAACCGCCGTCCGCGCATCATTATTATGCACGACTCTCTGGAGAATAAATCAGCTGCTGAAGGGTTCACATTACACGATGGATCATTGACAGGAGGATACACACTGCATTACACTAAAAACAATTACAGACAACTTTTGTCTGGCTCACGAATTCAGGCAAAATGTGATAAGTAAATAAAAATGATTGAGACTGAAAATGGTATCCTGCATTAAGTATTTTTTAATAATCTGTGATTAAAATGGCTTGGGTAAAAAGGGCAACAAAAAAAAAACTACGAAGGAGGAAATGTTTGTGGAGATGCAGAGTAGGATTCTGCATTCTGCAAAGTGAGAAAAAAAGAGTTGGAGGTCAATAAATAATAATATTTCTTCTTTGTGTCTGTTAAGTGTTATTGTAAAGTTGACTTATTCTGATATTGTAGTCTATAACTCCTCCCCAAACCCCCCTGCCCTGTAACCTATCTTGCTCTCTCATTGGCTATGGGTCATCGCTGATGTGTTTTTCAGTCAGAACTTATTTCACAGAGCATAATTTTGAATTGCGGACAGGTCCAGATATTAAGCTTTAAATTCCATTGGAACTGGCCAAACATTCTCTCAGACCATGTCTTTTTAAATTCATACTACTGACTGTCAGTCACATGAATGAGCACAGATTTGCCTGTGAAAACCTGTTGGCGAGTTAACTCAGCATAAGGCAAGTCATTTTCCTTGGTGGCATACAAGTGCTGCTCCTATCTCTTTGAATGGGGAAATATCGAATTCTCCAAAAGCTTACGATCAAATTTCAAATATGAAATCACCAATGACACTTAACAGCAAGCAACTGTCTCAAAATTTTTTTTGTCAGATGCAGAGGTGTAGTGGATATTTTAAACGTGTGGGAAACAGCTGAACGAGATTCAAAAGTTTACGCTCATATAATTATCAATCACCTGTTTCTAAATGGTTTGGCTCTAAAAGTGAGGGGGGCGTATCCCCTCCATCCTCCCTAGTTGCTACGCCCCTTATCAGACGTCATCCTGTCAATAAGAATCAATAACTTACATGTTACCCGATTTCATCTTCTGAATATTGCCACGTGCAATTGTGCTTGTAACCCTTTGAGATCTAACATCTCGTTTTCCAGGGGGTTCCATGAGGTTTTCTGAGGTAAACATACTGCAAGTGTGAGGGCAATATTTTTTCACCACACTGAAAATGTTGTTGTTGAAAGTTTGAAAGAGATGTCTGAAGTAAGGTTATGTTTGTGCTAACAGAATTGTATGTTTTTGTTAGCAGAAAGTTGCTAGGTAGCAGAAGCACACCAAGACAAAGGCATGTGAAAATGGATGCTGAAATGCATACAGTCAAGGCAAAAATACTCAGAACTCTTTTGTGTTTTGTAATTTTAATGAAATAAAAATTAAATATACACGTTTAGCAAAAGTCAGGGTACTATATTTATGTGAATTTTATTTTAAAATAGATTAAATTACAAAAACCGTTGAAATAACTTCCTCTTTAGTGTTAAAAGTAGAGATTTCAGGCTTTGTGCAGATTTCTTATGTCTGTAAGGCAAGTATTCACTGAGATTCCAGTGTGTTAGCTGACCCCAAAGGGTTCATAACAATGAACATAAAGAACATGCGTCTGGACTAAGCTCCTCCTCCAGAGCATCTTCAGTCTAAAGCGATCAATAATTGGCTCCTTTATCAGAGCTGCAAACTCACTAACTAGGGGTGAAAAAGGTGACACTATCAACACTGGATATATGCACTGCACAACACTGGATAAATGCTATCACTTTAATGTATTAATAGGTGAATTCCTGATATCAAAACTGATTTCATTACTGCCAAAATTAAATTTCATAAAAAATTGTTGTTTTCAAAATTTAAATGTCATTTTCTCTACTAAGATTTTTTCAGTGATATAGTGTGTCAAGAATAATCTTATCTAATCACACTAGAGTTCGTTTTCCCTCTTGGTGTGGTTCGTTTGGGTAGGTGTAAATGTAAAGGTGGTCTCAGTGTGTTTTCAAACGAACCCTGGAGCGGTTCGTTTGTGGTGAGAACATAATCCAATGCATTAAAATATTGTTTTCCAGCCGCAGCTGCGCTTCTTTCTCGAAATGTATTGTTTGTCTAAAGTGATGTATACAAACTATATAGCATACTATGACCAGGGATACAATCAGCCAGTGCAGTCGTCCCTCCATAGTATAAAGTGATATTTTGTGTCAGCCGGTTTGTTTACTTGCAGGAGTTCCATTGGCATTTTCCCACATGTTAATTCTGACCAATCGAAAAGCAGTTTAGGAAATATGTCAAAAACATCTGGCCAATGAGTGATGGGGATTTTGTCACATGACTGCATTTTGGTTCTTTTCAACTGGTTCTGACCAAAGCAATCAGTGTGGTGTGATGCTTTTTGGTTAGTTTCAAGCTTGTATTAGTCACTTCCAAGCTGGTTGGGTGGTAGTTGACTTAAGCCGGATGTACTGTAGTTGGATGTGGTCTTTAACTAAGACCAGCTTGGAAATGTTCAAAACCCTTTTAAAACCAGCTTGGTCAATCAGTTAAAACCATCTTGGATTTTTTTTTCAGCAATCAAACATACATTACTAATTGTAAATGTCCTACTAAAAAGTCAATGTTACTAGTATTATTCCATTTATTCCTGATGTCGAGAATATTTTAATTAGTAACTGAAACCTCACAAACTATTGCATCCAGATACTTATTTAACGTTAACATGGCTTGCCATACTTAAAAGTAAGATCGGCTTGCCATCGCAGGTCCGCCATAAACAATAAGTCGCGTCGGAGTTCTATATATCACTACTAAGGACGCTCCAGTGCCATCAGTAGTATTGTGCTGGGTGGGCTAACTGGCGTCATTATTGAATTTATTGGCACCCTTGAGTACTGCGCTGTATTGTCGACACGCCCTCTGCTCCGGCTACACATAAAGACAGCCACTATATAACACAAATAACACACCTTGAACAGTGTTAAGATTAAGATATTGTATTGATTCAAGTCTAACGGAGAGTAAATTACCATAGTACACCAGCAGATGCTGCCCAGGTAAGGATCACATAAATTAATGAGGCACATCGCCCACAAAAAATACTTTAGAAAAGATAAATCTGCTAGGCTTTGACGGTCACGACTCACGAGTTTATTACGCCTCGGGTTTAAAACATGTTGTTTGGGATTGGGCACTGCAACAGATGGCGTCAAACCGTCGATTTAAGTGGGCTGTCGTAAATTGACTTCAATAATTGACTTGCTCGAGAAACGCAACAGAGATGAAATCTCACTAATTAATTATGGTACAGTCTGTCTGGACACAATATTCATTAACACGGACCATATAATACAAGCTTGGCGCCAAATGTAGACAAACCCAACTGTCAGGTTAAATGTGTAGATTTCTATATATAAATAGGGACAAATAAAATAACATGTATTATTTTTACATAATATATTTGATTTATTTATTAAATTAAAGGGATATTTCAAACAAAAATGAAAATTTCCTCACCATTTACTTGCACTCAAGTGGTTCAAAAACTTTCAACAATTTATTTACTTATTTTTTTTTTCTGTTGAACACAAAACAAGATATTCTGAATAATTCTGAAGATACTGATATTCATATACAGAAACAAATCATGGCTGGGAGTTTCAACCAATATAGTCTTTTGTGTTCAACAGAAGAAAGAAACTCAAACAGATTTGACAGTTTTACTCAATTGCTTTGGCTCAATTCTCGATTGAAATTTTTATTTTTCAAAACAACAAGTTTAGATCTCTGAACAATTCGCTTCTTGTTTACTTCAGAGTGGCATTTCTTATTGATTTAAGCAAATTGCAAATGCATTTGCACATGTGTGCAAACAGTGACTGTCTGTTAGCTAGACAAAACTAATTGCATATGGCTTGTTGATCAAAACTGATGTCAATTCTCATTTAAACTGTCAAACTCATTTCATTGTCAAACCATTTTTCGTTGTGTAAGCCATCACACTCAAAACTGTTTATTCAATTATCAATCTTATTTTAATACGTATTTAATACGTATTTTAATACGAGCATGTTTACATGATACATATCTGATATTTGCAGTTTGTAATGTCTGCTAAATTGGTAAATGATCTCTAGTTACAATACAATTTGCCTTACCTATTTATCAATCAATTTTGGTAGTGTGTATAGTTGAAGTCAGAATTATAACCCCCCGTTTGAATTTTATTTTCTTTTTTAAAAATTTCCCAAATGATGTTTAACAGAGCAAAGAAATTTTCACAGTATGTCTGATTATATTTTATCTTCTGGAGAAAGTCTTATTTGTTTTATTTCGACTAGAATAAAAGCAGTTTTTAATTTTTTAAACACCATTTTAAGGACAAAACTTTTATTCCCTTTTAAGCTATATATTTTCGATAGTCTACAGAACAAACCATCATTATATAATAACTTGCCTAATTACCCTAACCTGCCTAGTTAACCTAGTTAAGCCTTTAAATGTCACTTTAAGCTGTATAGAAGTGTCTTGAAATATATCTAGTCAAATATTATTTACTGTCATCATGGCAAAGATAAAATAAATCAGTTATTAGAAATGAGTTATTAAAACTATTATGTTTAGAAATGTGTTGAAAAAAATCTTCTCTCCATTAAACAGAAAATGGGGAGAAAAATAAACAGGGGGGCTAAAAATTCAGGGGGGCTAATAATTCTGGCTTTAACTGAACGTATATATATATATATATATATATATATATATATATATATATATATATATATATATATATATATATATATATATATATATATATATATATATATATATTCACAATCTTGAACTGCAGCAACTTGCTTCTGGAAAAGAAGTGTAATCTCTGGCAAGGCCAACAACAGCAAGACTCCTCTTGTCCACCAAGAATATTTTTATTTATATCATGGATAATAATTTGAAGTTTTTTGGTAACATAAGAAATATAAAATAGACAATACAGTAGACAAGCAAGACTGCACTTTGCATGTAATACATTTGTACACAAATAAATGTACTGTCAAATACAAATGTTTATAGATTTTTTCCATGTACTATTGGCTTTTCTCAACAAATATATTTTTAAACCTTAACTTTCATGGTTGACATGGTGAAAAAGCAACAAATCATTTTGAGCTGTGTGGCTCAAACGATTTATTTCACCAATTGGCGAAAGTGAAGGAAAAAAAACAGGCTCAGTTGGGCACGACCATTTCTCCTATGGCCAAACGTCTTGTGCAGAGCTGCAGTATAGGCACCAGAGGCTGGAGAATGCTAGACGTCCATCATGGAGAAGCTGCAGGTGGGAGAGGTCACCGACTGGTGTACAGGCTGGCCCTTCAGGATAAAATGCGACTATGGATATTGAAGCGAGGTAAGCAGCCGTATAGGGCCCTTAGGAAATCTGGAGGCCCCCAATAAATATCTAGAAGTATAAATTATACCTACAAACTATATATAACATCGTTTTCTACCAAATTTTTTTATGGTGAGAATTAAACAAATACAATTTTAACATAATTAAATATTATTTAGTATACAATCAATTCAAATGTTATTATAATCTATTGTTATATAATCATAATATTATCAAATAAAATATCCATCATTTAGCAGTCCAGCAGACAAAAGTATTAAAAAATATATTTATTATTTTTTTGTTGTAAATTCATTTTAAGAAAATGAATCACTTAAAATGTAGAGATTACATTTATTTATGAAGAATGTCGAAAAGAAGATTGAGTGATATAAAAAAACAGCAATATAAATAATAATTAAATAAAAGTAGAAAGGGTGTATTTCAGGATTTTAGCCCCATGGCTGGAATTGCTTAGGGCCCCAAAATCACTAAATCCACCCCTGTGTACAATAAATAATAGGTTACAGAATCTCCAAACTTCTCTTGAGGAGAGTCAAACATGAATTAATTTAGGATTCAGAAAACTACAAAGTGCGAGGAAAGAGAGACATATGAATAATTATGGGCAGCTTTGGGTTCAGCGTGAACCCAGCCAGGCTCTTCAATGGCTCAAACACACCTTGAGCTCTGCCTGTATGGCACCTGGACAAGCTTCAGAAATGATGCCATCTGTCATCATCAGGCATGGCAGGGGTAAGCAGCCTGTCGTGACTTGTGGGCAATGCTTTAGCAGGTTCATTTCAGGCACACCGAAAAGCGATCATCCGCAGCTCAGGTATGGCTTTGAGCTGCTTTAAGCTCACGCCGGTCCTTCTTTCTGAATGAATGAATATCAGAGGCTGTCTGCGTTTGCTATTAAGAAGAGTTTGCCGCTCTGTGGAGACCAGCCTCCCTGTGCTCCCTCAATATAATTACTGCTGTCTTCTCTTATTGATCTGAACAGGCTCTTTGTGAGAAGACTGTACCCAGAACACACAGCTCTTCACGCACTCATATCACAGATTCAATCTTAATGTCATCAGCAGTCAGACAGCCATCACACAATCCCAAGCATTTCCCGCCATTGTTTCAGGCCACATGAATTAAATGTGTGTGCATTTAGATTCTAAGCACTATCTTCTAAAAAATGGCCCAAACGGAGGACTATATTATTAAAGGAAGAGGTTTCTCATTATTTACTCAACCCTCAGGCTATTTGAGATGTATACGACTTTCCTTTTTTAATCAAAGAGAAATTAAGGTTTCAGAAGAGAACACTGTTATGTATGTGAGCTTCCTTCACAAGATCATGTTACTTTCCCTCTTCAGCCAAAGAGAAAGGTAGTTTTTGAAGACAAACATACATGAATTTTTGTTCTTGTTCTCCAACCTAGGAGTGCCTGCAGGATTTTATTCCAAAGTGTGCTCATATCCAGCACCGCCCCATCATCCCTGATCTGCAATCTCAAGAAACACTGATGCTTACTGTCGAAGGCTACATTATTTAAAGGCATTTATTGAGACATCATTTGTTTCCTTTTTAATACTAATATATTTTCTTTGAAATGTAAATGTATGTTTTCCTGCCAGGGTTGCTTAAACACTCCCTCACCTAAACTCGCCGCGAGTGAGACATTTGAGGTGAAGTGCTTCAAAACAAGTCCGCTATATGCTTCAACCATGCCAAAACACGAACTGGATTGTCAAATAAAATAATCATCTAGCCTAAATCAAATGAAAGTGAAATATTCAGTTTCAGAGAAGCCTATTTTAAGCTGTTTTCCATGATGCAATTTCATTCATTCATTCATTCATTTTCTTTTCGACTTAGTGCCTTTATTAATTTGGGGTCGTCACAGCGGAATGAACCACCAACTTATCCAGCATATGTTTACGCAGCGGATGCCCTTCCAGATCCAACCCATCACTGGGAAACATCCATACACACTCATTCACACACAGACACTACGGACAATTTAGCTTACCTAATTCACCTGTACTGCATGTCTTTGGACTTGTAGGGGAAACTGGAGCACCTGGAGAAAACCCACGCGAACATGGGTAGAACATGCAAACTTCACACAGAAACGCCAACTGACCCAGCCTAGGCTCGAACCAGCGACCTTCTTGCTGTGAAGTGAACGTGCTACCCACAGCGCCACCGTGCAGCCACAATTTAATTCATTTAATCAAATAAACTGATTAAGCAGGACATGCGTTTACAAAATATTCACAGCAGTACGAGTTCCCAGATGACCTCGGAAGAACAAACTCGGTTAGATGGGTGAGAGAACTCGTTGTGAGAATGGAGATGTATGCTTATTTGTGCCAGTCTGTCAAATAAAATTGTTTAAAACACCTTGAATGGTAGCGGTTCCATGCAGCTGGATCTGAATTGTCCGATGAAAGAGACACGGGCTGGGCCTGGAGTTCCCCCAGCTCAGGCGCTGATGACACTGCTGTCTCCACCCCGTGTGGGGAAGCAATAGTTGTCTCATTGGTTTTAGGCCTTTTGGCATATGTCTCAATAAAGTTTAATTGTTTTAAAGAGCGTTTACTCATTTTGAACCTTGTTTTAAACAATATCTATCCGAATTGTCATTTTTAGTGTGTGGAAAAGCCGCCAGCAAAAAACTAAAGCCAATAGATTTCTTTACCCATCTCCCACAATGCAAGTACATACACACCTTAAAACACACAAATGCACACCTTTATTTATTCTCATTCTTTTTTGCTTTGTCAATATAATGTGGTGTATACTGTTTAATAATCTATTAAAATTATGTAAAAAATAAATAAATAAATAGCATCATTAATTCTGCACCCTCTCATGGTAAGTACGCACAGTCCAAGTACTCACAGTCCACAGTAAGTGTCACTTGTCCAAAATCTGACCTATAGGAGTGTTTATTAAAATGTTGTGTGCAAATACATCAAACATTTTGTTATAAATTACCAAAATTAGCTTAAAATGTATCACAATAAATGCAAAATGCAGCTTATTTTATACTATATTGATTTTCTATTTATTATTATTAATATTGTTATTATTATTTTATTTTATTTCTTTTTTTTTTCGTCGTGTGTTGCAGACCCTCTTGGCCAGGTCACCCTTGTAAATGAGATCTTGATCTCAATGGGTTTTTTATCTGGTTAAATAAGAAACATATATTATTTCTTAATTTGTATCTAATAAATAAATATTTTTGTGTGTGTATTGTGTTTTTTACTTATCCTAAATAGGGACGTAGACCTAAATATACCTACTGGAATATATGCCACAGAAACTTTCATATGAATAAATTATGCCTTTTTTATCTGCATTAAAATTAGTGTTTCGTGAGGCATCATCTTTGTTGCTATATTTAGCGACTTTTCAGACCCCCTTAGTGACAAGTTTTCAAAAAAGCGTACTGTACCTTCCTACTCTTCTCAACGAGTTGTGAGTGATGCCATTGGCCCCTCCTCACCTTAGAGCACTCACAGGCGGCCCTGTCCTTGTACAGCAGTCTCTCCCACATGCAGCATGAGAGCAGATCACGCTCTGTGTATCGACGGCAAAAGATTTAGCATTGCACGAGATTGTGGCATTGAGACAAGCAAAAGCACCATTTGTAAAAGTCTACAAACACAAGTACTAATATACAGTACAGCAGTGACCTTCAACTTTTAGGCCGTATTATATGTATATAAAACATGTGTTCTGCACACAAGAGTGTATAGCCTTTGCTCAATACATTGTTGAAGCACTTTTGGCACAATTTACAGTGTTTTGAGTATGATTCCAAAAGAAATTCCTCTTTCCAGTACTTCTTAAGCTCCATAAAGTTGTATGGGGACTGTTAGTGCACAATCATTTTCAGTGAGACGTTCAGTCTAGAGATGCTCAGTCAGGTTTAGGTCTGGGCTTTGGCTGGACCACTCAAAGACATTTATACATTGGGGTTAAGGTTGTTGTCCTGTTGAAAGATGAACTGTTGCCTTAGTCTGATGTCCAGAGAACTCTGGAACAGGATTTCATTAACAAGGTCTCTGTACAGGCAGCACGGTGGCACAGTGGGTAACACAATCGCCTCACAGCAAGAAGGTCACTGGTTCAAGCCCTGGCTGGCTCAGTTGGCATTTCTGTGTGGAGTTTGCATGTTCTCCCCGTGTTCGCGTGGGTTTCCTCCAGGTGCTCCGGTTTCCCTCACAGATCAAGACATGCACAATAGGTGAATTGAATAAACTAAATTGGCTGTTGTGTATGTGTGTGTGTGTGTGTGTGTGCAAGGGTGTGTGGGTGTTTCCCAGTGTTGGGTTGCAGCTGGAAGGGCATCCACTGCGTAAAACATATGCTAGATAAGTTGGCGGTTCCTTCTACTGTGGCGACCCCTGATTAATAAAGGGATTAAGCCTAAAAGAAAATGAATGATTGTCTCTGTATATTGCTCCATTCATCTTTTCTTTGATCCTGACTAGTCTCCCAGTTGCTACTGAAGGACATCCCCACAGCATAGTATTGGCCAGGTGATAAGCACTCTCTGGTTTCCTCACACAAGATAATTTGGTTTCAGATGGTCCTTCAGGTCAATTTTGGTAAACTTAGGAGGGATGTCATGTGCTTTCATCTAGCTGATCTACCCTACAAGAGTAGAGGAGTGCTGGAGTGCTGCAGAGATGGTTGTTCTTCTTGAAGGTTCTCCTCTCTCCATAGATATATGATGGAACTCTTTCAGAGTGACCATCTGGATATTGGTCACCTCCCTAACTAAAGTCCTTCTCCCCAAATTTGCTCAGTTTTGGCTGGGCAGGCCGTGGTAGAAAGTCCTCATGGTTCCAAACTTCTTCCATTTACGCAGGGTGGAGTGACATTTCTCATTGAGACCTTCAATTCTTCTGTACCCTTGTCCATATCTGTACCTGTCTTAGAGGTTTACAGACTGATGCTTGGATGTCATGGATTGGTTTGCACTCTAACATTCATTTTTATCTATGGGACCTTATACAGGCAGGAGAGTGGCTTTCCAAATCACGTCTATTGGCCAAATCAATTGAATTAGAATTTAGAGGAAGATGGTGAATCTAATCCATTTTGGAATGAGGCTGTAACTTAAAAAAATGTGGACAAAAAAATGAAGCACAATGGATACTTTCAGCTTTCTCTCTGAAACATACAGTGAAATTCACAGAAACCATGATACAGCATGATCATTACACCGCTATAGAAAAGCCACTTGGATGCACTGTGGCACACTGGTTCATACAGGCTTCATTCATCCACACTCGCTCTCCCCTTCACAGCTCTGACAGCTGCAGAAATCTATTATGCCACATATAAACCCTGCTTCATGATGTTTTCAGTCTTGACATGTACAACAAAAAAAGAAGAGAGGTCATCTCAGCAAGCCACGTGGAAACATAAAAGGCTGCAGAATACGATTCTCTGAGGCATTTGATGCTCTGCTGGAAATAACATCACTTGGATCTTATTGTTATTCCCCATTCTGTAAAAATGTAAAGGTAAACGGGGTTAAAGGCGCTGAATAATGTGCTGTCGGCCAACATGAAAGCATGATTGCCGTTTCAGTGACTATTCTGAGTTAACCTGCAACCTTAGTGCTAACAGCCCATAGATTCACAATAGTTCGAGTGAAATGCTGCCTTTCTATAAAATATGCCAACGTTCTGTAGACGCTTCAACTGTGACATGAATGACAGGCTGTAGTTGCTCAGCAACACGCCATAATTTCTCAGGTTTTGTGCATGAGCTTCTAGTGAGACAGCAAGACATTGTGACAGACCCTGGACGAGGTTCTTCTACAGCGAGTTGTCAAGCAGAAACTGGGCCACTGGCCTCGGCATGCTTCATAGACAGGCGAGTTAAAACACCCCCAGTCACTGCAAAGCACAAGATGACACATTAGGGCTTGTTCAGCCATCCAAATATGCCCTGCCATGAGAATCTTTGCGCAACTGAATTGAACAGCTCCACCGTGAATAGAGGAAGTGCTACGTTTAAATACAAATCAAATGGCCAGTCTATTGAACCAGCATCTCAGGTTTGATGACTCTCTATTTGAAATGTGTAAAGAATTTAAAGGAATAGTTCACCTAAAAATGCGACCACACTATTGTTGGAATATGAAATAATTTCATGCGTGTTTAATAATAAAGGTCAGGAGAGGTTTTCTTCAATGTTTAACATATTCGAAATTTATTGTATACAAATGAATAATTTGATGTACAGAATTCTGTTATCCTCAATGCAATGCAAGAGTTACATTCAGGGGTGAGCAACAAATTTAATTTCCAGATTCACGCTTTTATACGTAGCTGATATTAACAGGTGGAGTTTAGTGGAATTTGTTACTTGTCAATCATTCTCCAGTCCTCCATTGGCCGCACCCATACATACGTCCTCTTTTTCTACTAATTCTCTGCACAATGCCAAAAAGCACAAGACTTCTCAACTGCAAACTCTGTGCTCACAGGAAGTTTCGCTGCAGAGCTCAAGTTAATCTTTGACAATCAGGCCTTTGCATTTCTATCAGCTTTATTTACTTCTGCAAAAAAGCTTCATTAATTCGCAAAACATATCACACTCGAGAAGAAGTTTGGTTAATATATATCACCTTAAGCAATACAAGTACAATTGTTTAATGAAAAGAAAAAGAGTCAAAAATAATAATAAATATATTCCTTTTTCACAATACTATACGCAGGGGTTTTCCTGCATAGAGGATTGCGAGGCGGCCAAAAATTTTGTACCACCTTTTGACAAAAATTAGGCCGGGGGTACCAAATGATGCACTAATCATGTATTTGGTGACATTTAATGTTAACCTTTTTAAATAAGACAAGATTATTAGAATAATGCAAAAAATGTATTTGATTCATGTAGGGAAAATTTCATAATTGAGATTAGAGCTGGTCCAATGACTTATATTTTATCGAATCGCGATAACATTTATGCCAAACTCTGATAAGCTCTGGAGTTTTTTACTCTATATTGATCTAAGAGCCAATCACACAGCCGATATGTGCAACAATGGAATCTAAAAGTGTCTTGATTTTAGAGATGTACCGAATTTTCGGCCTTAAATATGTTATGCTGTTTAATGGAGCCTCTAATTTTTGTGGCTTTAGTCATTTAGTTACTCTCATTAATCTGAAAGCATTAACAGCTTATATTGAAATATATATCGTTGTCATTCGATATGGAATATAATCATCGAGACTGCATTTTTGCCACATTGTCTTTCTTAGAGCTGTATTTTCAGCGTGAGGACATTATATTTTCTTTATTTGGTGGAAAATCTTATCAACCCTACTCTTTACACTTTATACTAGACAAAGGTATAGGGTTGGTAAGATTTTCCACCAAATAAAGAAAAGATAATTAAAATACTAATTAAAGTATGTTTTGATCAGGCAGATCTTCATCAGGCACAATACCCTTGTAGAGCAATATAACACGTTATTAACGTAGGTATTAGATAGGAATACACACCAATTCATGTGACACATGATCCAGAAACACACTGAGAATCATATCAGAATCACATAGCACAAAAACGTTCACTTACAAGCAGTGGTGTAGTCCCAAAAAAAAGGTGGTGTACTATTACACCCGACCCAAATTTTAAATGAAAGTAGGCAATGAAACTATGAAAGTCAATGACCACTCGTTACAACCGAGGTATGCAGAAGAGCGTCTCTGAACACACAACTTGTTGAACCTTGAAGCGGATGGGCTACAGCAGCAGAAAACCACATCGGGTGCCACTCCTGTCAGCTAAGAACAAGAAACTGAGGCTACAATTGACATAGGCTCACCAAAATTGGACAATAGAAGATTGGAAAAACGTTGCCTGGTCTGATGAGTCTCGATTTCTGCTGCAACATTCGGATGGTAGGCTCAGAATTTGGCATCAACAACATGAAAGCATGGATCCATCCTGCCTTGTATCAACGGTTCAGGCTGGTGGTGGTGGTGTAATGATGCAGGGGATATTTCTTGGTACACTTTGGCTCATTAGTATTGAGCATCGTGTCAATGCCACAGCCTACCTGAGTATTGTTGCTGACCATATTCATTTCTTTATGACCACAGTGTACCCATCTTCTGATGGCTACTTCCAGCAGGATAACACACCATGTCATAAAGCAAAATCATCTCAGACTGGTTTCTTGAACATGACAATGAGTTCACTGTACTCAAATGGCCTCCACAGTTGCCAGATCTCAATTCAATAGAGCACCTTTGGGATGTGGTGGAATGGATGTGCAGCTGACAAATCAGCAACAACTGAGTGATGCTATCTTTTCAGTATGGACCAAAATCTCTGAGAAATATTTCCAGTACCATGTTGAATCTATGCCACAAAGGATTAAGGCAATTTTAAAGTTGGACCACCACGGTACTACTAAGGTGTACCTAATAAAGTGTCCGGTAAGTGTATAACAATTAACTCGACTTATACGCAAATCCCAGCATTTAAAAATCTAATAGCAATGTAAAGGATATATCCTCATTCTGGTGCTATCAAATATTTCCATCACAATATCTGTAGCTTATTTTCAGACATCTGTATCAAGAACTTTTTTGACCCCATTCTCCATGAGTCCAAAAAAATCTGCCGAATTCATATTCATGCACATTATGCCTCTCTGTACAGTTGGCTGCACTAGGTTCATACAGCTGCCAGAATAAATTCAAGACACCATTTCCAACTTATAATGCAGCCAACACCATGAATCTGTACTATCCACACACCTTTATCAAACCCTACAGCCCGTGACCATTCCTAATGGGACTTTGTGGTCCAAATTCAATATTTGACTCATCTCATTATGCGATTTGTATCAGTGCAATTTTGCAATTGTACTCCAACAGTGTCATTGATGCTTGGCTCATGTCTTGAGATACGCAGGTAATTGTCAAACACATAGATGTATGCAACAATATAAGTTAGTTAATGACTTTAGAGAAATGCCATCTGCCTAGAGCGTAATTGTAAATGTAAATATATAATCACACTTTTGCTTGCATTCCTAAAAATAACCATGCTAATATTTCATCATGTAATCCCAGCATATGGTACATCCATATGACGACAGTTTGTGGAGATAAGGCTGAGAATGTGAGCATGAGGAACTCTAAAAGCATTATTTCCCATGTGCAAATGCTACATTTTAAAACATAATTAGTTTAAAAGTGCGGTTGGGGGCATTTTACTGCTTTTATTTTTGAAAATATTGAACAGATTTCCCATTTTAGTATCCCATTTTTGACACAAATATTACACAATCCAGCTACAGAACTGTTTCTTGAGCAATGTGGCGACACAGTGGCTCGTCTCACAGCAAGAAGGTCGCTGGTTGAGTCCCGGCTGGGTCAGATGGCATTTCTGTATGGAGTTTGCATGTTCTGGAGTTTTATTACAGATGGCATGGGTTCCTCGGGGTGCTCCGATTTCCCCACAGTCCAAAGACATGCTGTATAGGTGAATTAAATTAACTAAATTGGCTGAAGTGTATGTGTGTGAATGAGTGTGAATGGATGTTTCCCAGTACTGGGTTGCAGCTGGAAAATGGCTGTTTAAAGTAGCGCTTGATAATAATAAAGAGGTAAGATATATTAAGCAGTGAAATTCGTCTGACAACGTAAGAAGTTTTAGGTTCTTACGACATATATTGTTCGTATTTCATTTCATAAGATTTTTTTTTTTTATTATTAATGTCAGGGTAACAATAACACCATCATACAAATTTGTTAAGTAGATTGTACATGAGTTTAACAGCAACAAATAAGCACATTCAAGAGAAAAAATATAAAGTGATGTGTTAAGCAAAAATAAGAAGTTAACAGTTCTAATAGCTTTAAGATTTTTAGAGGAAGCAATAGTTGTAATGTATTGTTGAGGTTTCCTTTTCAAAAACAATAATACATTGAATATGTATGGAATTTTGCAAGAATTAAAAAGAGGTTAATAATGAAATATTCCATACTTTTATCCTCAGGGGTATTGAAAAAACCCAACAGGATATCCTTAAAAGATAACAAGAACCCAGATAGTATTTTGCGATTAATAAACAAAGAAAGTTCATTCCAAAAGCATTGTGTACGATGACAATTCCAAAAAAGATGATCAGCAGTATATTACAGAAAAAGAAGCATGCATCTAATTTTTTGTTTCCAAAATGTCTTGGCTGGGTAAAATCTGTGTAACAGTTTAAATGAAATTTCTTCAATTTTGTTAGTTATTTAATATTTTACAGACGAAGACTAAACCTTTTTCCATTCAATTTGGTCATATATTTTCATATATTTCACATATGGGGTCGTTACAATTTCCTTTTGAAAGGGAGATCTGAGTTTGTAATTACGTGAGGAAGGTTGTGACAAAAGTTTTCCAAGGCGTGCAAAGGCACAGACGAAACACTGGATACTCCACCACCATAGCCTCTAAGAAGCATCAACACCGAATTGCATCCATTACAATGGAAATCTCTTTTGGAGCTACTGGGAAACCAAACTTGCATAAAAACTCTTTATAATTTAATAGAAGACCTTCTGAATTAAACAACTGAGATACAGTCAAAATATTTTTCTCAAACCAACCTTTTAAAAATAAAGATTTGCTTTTATTCAAAATGTCCTGATTGTTCCAGATAAAATACTAATGAGGAGAAATGTTTTGTTTGTAAATCAGTGACCATGCAAGTAAAGCTTGCTTTTGAAAATTGTATAATTTATAAGGGATTCTAACAATATTATAGTTACAAATCAGTAGAAAAGAAAGACCTTCCAGTTTTGAAAAAAAGTCATTAGGGGTAAAATTCCAAGTTGAGTTTGGGTTACGTATAAATTGTCTAAGCCAGTTAACCTTGATAGTATTGTTTAAAGATAAAAAATCTAGAATATGTTACCCTCCATATTCATACTTGTTCATAATTACAGATTTCTTAATATAATGGATTTTATTCTTCCAGACAAAATTAAACATATTTTTATCCACGCTTTCACAAACTTTATTATCTACAATTAAAGAAAATGCAGGGAAATTAAGCCTAGCTACGCCCTCCACTTTGGTAAGCAACACCCTGCTGTTCGTATTTCATTTGTTTCGCTTTTGCCTGAAGTGCTTCTACATAAGCCCCGCCCCTTTGCAGCACAACCTACTTGCTGTGAAAGTCCCTCCCTCTTAAAGGTAACCCAACCTACTTGCGGCGTAAGCCCCTCCCACTTGGATATCTCTGGGCTGCCAGTTCTGTAAAACATATGCTGGATAAGTTGGTGGTTCATTCTGCTGTGGCGACCCCTGATTAATAAAGGGACTAAGCCGAAGGAAAATTAATGTTTCTTGAGCATGATATGATCACATTAGAATGATTTCAGATCAATCATGTGACACTGAAGATTGAAGTAATGATGCTGAAAATTCAGCTTTGCCATCAAGAAATAGATAGCATTTTCAAACATAAACCGAGCTTGTCATGCTGAAGATCTTCCTATGGCAATGTGGTCCATATTGCCGCGACCCTCGGTCAGTCCACCGGAGGAAATATGTCAAGCTACAACTGGGCACAGGGGATGGCACAATTCATTAGCCCGGCCTTAATTGCTGTGGCATTTCAAAATGAAACATCATCATCTATTGCTAAATACAGAAAGCAGGGAGAAGACGCCGCGTGATTGAAACAGAGTTGTCTTGTACAGCGTGTGTGCAAATGAACATTTGTTAGGAGAGGCATTTAGACACTATATTTAAACCTAGTCATGGGTGAACAGCCACTGTAATGGGAATGATAATTTGACTCCAACTCAGTGGCTTAATTTGGTGGAAAACGATTTGTCATTATGCTGCATAACATCAGGCGTCTGTGATAATCACAGAAATTCTCACATCATCATCTTTAAGGTCCATATTCCACACATCTGTGTTAAGAAGGCACAAAAAGGAGCTGATGCCCTGAAGTAGAGTCGGTTTCTCATCTCATATAACACTGGATGCAGGGTCCTAGTGCCCGGAGACACAATCCCATTCCCTGCTTGTCAGATTTTGACCCTTTGGCATCACACTATAGCTGGTGCGTTTGAAATCGTATACTCTCAGAGTAGGTACTGCATTTGAATTGGAAATATTATGTTATATTGAGTATGATTCTAAATGGGTTTTGAGTGTTATATATCTGCCATATTGTCATTATTATCACATGACCTACCAGCATCATTAATCTTGCCACATCACATCCACACTCAACTGGGTGTGACTAAAACACACTGAACTTAACTAAGCTGAACTTCAACTCTGATAACTGGACTGACTCAGTTACAAGAACTTCTTTTTAAGAGAACTTCTTTTTATTTACTAGAACTTCTATGTTAAGCTGCTTTGGCACTATCTACAGTACATTATAAAAACACTGTAGAAATAAACATGAACTGAGTTGAATTGAACCTCACTGTTGTTCATTAAAGGGCCCTATTATGGGTTTTTGAAAAGTCTGACAAGATTCAACCATATTGTATTTCACTGTGCACGTGAGCTGGGCTTATTTCAGCCTAAACTACTTCCACACCTTTGATTCTAGATCCTGGAAAATGGCCAGGACTGGATTCAATGACAAACAATCAGTTCTCATTATCAATGTATTGAGTTTGTACATTGAACAAACTCTGAAATGGCAAGGTTTTGTGGGTTGCTCCCGGCCAGCAGTAGTGAAAATTGACCAGCAGTAGTCCAATGTGGGACAGGCCACAAACAGGATGTGACAGAATCTTGGACGTCCAAGGCTTATTGACGCAAGGGTTACGAAGTCCAAGCCAACAGAAGGTCTACTGTGGCAAAAATCACATACAATTTTAATGATGGATATGGGAGGAATGTGTCACAAGGTGGACCACACTTGCTGTGCAGATACAGACAAATCAAAAACCAATGATGACCCTTGTCCACCAGCAGAAGCACCTACACTGGGTATTGGAATGTCAGGACTAGACCTTGGAGCAGTGGAAGAAGTTCACCTGGTTCGATGAGTCCCATTGACATCACATGGATGGTTGTGCACATGTGCATCATTTACCTGGAGAAATGATGGCTCCAGTGTGCACTATGGAACATGCATATGCAGTAAGTGATGCTCTGGCCAATGATCTGCTGCAAAATGCTAAGTTCATGTGGATGTAAATTTGCGAAAGGCTATCAACCTAAACACTGTCGTAGACCAGATACGTCATGATAATTGTCCTCCACTATAGAAGTGGCACCCTGTCACACATTCTTCAGGATAGTCTGACGAACGACAAGAGGTCAAGGTGTTGCTTTGGCCTCTAAATTCCCCAGATCCCAGTCCAATTGAGCAACTGTGGGATGTACTGGACCATTAAGTTGGATCCATGCTGGCCTTACCTCACAGCTTAAATGACTTGAAGGATCTGCTGCTAACAACTTGGTGAAAGATACCACAGGACACCGTCAGGGGTCTTATAATGCCCCTGTGAGACAGAGGACCAACAGCATATTAGGCAGGTGATCACAATTGATTCATTTTCTGTTGGCTTAGTCTCTATTTTAGAGACTACCCAGTACTGGGAAACACCCATACACATTCACGCACACACACACTCATACACTACGACCAATTTTTCATTCATTCATTTTCCTTCGTTTTAGTCCCTTTATCAATCTGGTTTTACACAGCGTATGGCCTTTCAGCCGCAACCAAGTACTGGGAAACATCCATACACACTCATTCACACACATACACTACGGTCAATTTTAGTCTATTCAATTCTCCTGTACCGCATGTCTTTGGACTGTGGGGGAAACCGGAGCACCTGGAGGAAACCCATGCTAACACAGGGAGAACATGCAAACTCCACACAGAAATGCTAACTGGCCCAGCCGGGACTCAAACCAGCGACCTTCTTGCTA
>NC_079436.1:27778943-27843943 GCF_903798145.1 Danio aesculapii
GTAATGGTGTGGAGGATATTTTCTTAGCACACCTTGGGCCCATTGGTACCAATTGAGCATTGTGTCAACGCCACAGCCTGACCATGTCTATCCCTTTATGACCAAAGTGTACCCATATTCTTCCAGCAGGATGACGCGCCATGTCATAAAGCGCGAATCATCTCAGACTGGTTTCTTGAACGTGACAATAAGTTCACTGTACTCAAAAGGCCTCTACAGTCACCAGAACTCAATCCAATAGAGGACCTTTGGGATGTGGTAAAAAGGGAGGTTCACATCATGGATGTGCAGTCGAAAAATCTGCAGCAACTGCGTGATGCTATCATATCAACATGGACCAAAATCTCTGAGGAATATTTCCAGTGCCTTGTTGAATCTATGCCACGAAGGATTAAGCAGTTCTGAAGGCAAAATGGGGTCCAACCTGGTACTGGTAAGGTGTACCTAATAAAGTGGCCGGCGAGTGTATTATTTGGTCATACATTGCATTTATGTGTTTACTTAGCTGCTTTAACTTACAAGTATAACTTACAATAAACAAAATATTAAGTAAAGTAAAATGAACAGCCGGACACTTGTTCAGTCCAGCAAATCAAAATAATTTGAAAGCAACCTTAGGCTGACTGTAGATAAAAACTTAAATTGATAAAATAGCGTTCATTTTTCCCAATTGAACCAAACTCGACATAAAACAACAGGTGTGTTTTCAACCAAAAATGATCGAAAGCCTACTGGGTGAAGATTTATGCCCCTTTAAAGGCAAATAAATGTCCAATAAGGTTGATGGTGAGTTTCCAGAGTTCACCACAGAAAGCTTTCCAATGCCCATAATACTTTCACCCTTTGTTTTGCTCTGCCTCTCTCTAGCATTTGATTGTCCTGCGGGATATCAGCAACTTCAGAATACTGCGCAGCTCCAAAACAGACGTGAGCGTCTTAATAATAGTTGCAGCCTAGAAAGTCAAGGCGGTGTAGATAATGCCAGTCAGAAAGCCAGAAAGCATGAAGCCTCAGTTGCTCATTTCAATATAATGGATTCAGCCAAAATATCTGACATCCCCCTTTAGGATACGCTCAGATATTTCAGTAATAGAATTTAATCAAGTCAGGATGTTATTCAAATCTTTAGCCATTACTGAAAGAGTACAGTTTTATAATTTGTGAGCTGTTTATCTCTTCCTCATCACAAGTGTGGTTTGGAGTTCACGTAATATACGGTGCTTCAAGTTTTTTGAAGCATTAAATGTTCTCATTTTAATTTGACTGCTGGTGCCAATTTATTTTGATACAGTTGGTTGATCTGCATTCCACCACTACATTTGCTTTGCGCTGCTATCTGGTTGTGCAAGATAATGAAGGTCAAAGGAAAGGTGCGCTGTGCATGTTAAAAAGCTCTTGCTCCACTCAGGAGGTTCTGACCTCACTCACAAACTTTCTCTACTGGCTGTAAGTCTACACAGATGCAATGAAAACAAACCGGTTTAATTTAGTAGCAAATACGTATGGAAGCCCGTTCCCGGCATGGATATGAAACCAAACATGACAAAAGACTCAAGCTGAAAACATGTACAGAAACATAAAACAGTGCGTTCTGTTTCTCTATGCACTAAAGACAAAATACTTAACACATTTTTATTTATGCCACGCAAACCTGAAAGATTTATTGTACAGTATGCAAACTTCCACATCTTTTTCCTAATGAATACGCAACTATCTTCAGTCCAATGAGATATAAACTCCCACAATCTGTGTTTGATCATTTATATTCACCAGAATTTTCACGACTGCTTCAATTTTTCAAACGAACAGCTACTTAACTTGCTTTTTCAAAAAAAAATACTTACTATTGCACAATATAACAGCATTGAAAATTAAATAATTGTAACTGTAGGGGAATTTTACCCCACTCATCTTTGCAGAATTGTTGTAATTTAGATACATTTCGAGCATGAACCGACTTTTTAAGGTTATGCCACAGTATCTCAATTGGATTGAAGTCAGGACTTTGACTAGGCCACTCCAAAGCCTTCGTTTAGTTTTTCTTCAGCCATTCAGAAGTAGACTTGCTGGTGTGCTTTAGACCAACCACGTTCCTGGAGAACCACCAACCCTGGATGTTTTGGATGTCTCCTTTGCCTGTCACATCCATTACAGGTCTAACAGTCTCTGCTAATGAGCTGATTATTTGAATGAGTTCTGTTTGGAAACCTGGAAAATGTGCAGAGCTGGTGGTCCCCCGGGAATGTGGTTGAGAAACACTGCTTTAGATCATTGTCCTGCTTCAGAATCCAAGTTCGCTTTAGCTTGAGGTCACTAACAGATGGACAGACATTCGCCTTCAGGATACGTTGGTACAGAGCAGAATTCATATTTGCATTTATCAAAGCAAGTCTTCCAGGTCCTGAAGCACCAAAACAGCCCTAGACTATCACACTACCACCACCACCACCACATTTTATTGTTGGTATGGTTTTCTTTTTACTCCTGTTACCTATGACTAATGTTTCAATTTGTTTGATGATCTGAAAAAATGTGTGACAAACATGTACATAAAGAAAAGAAATCAGTATATATATATATATATATATATGCAAATATAAAAAAGTATTTTATGTGTAAATCTAAATATGAACTTATATCTCAAGTCATTTGCATATATTCCATGTATATTTTTAATATGGAGGAGCTAGATTAACAGCTCTAGGCCTTTTGTCTTTTATGTCTCAGTGCCAAATTTGCATCATAATATCCATGACTCTCCTGGTATTATCAATGGCTCTATCTAGATTTGATACCTTAAAAAAGGCCCAAAGACATATCAGAATGAGCCTAGTGACGTATAACCCATTTCCTAAGGCCCATTCCCCTGCCCTATCAGTCTATAGAGAGCAGTCCACCTACAGTATCTAAACTACTACACTTACAGCTTGCAGAAATCCTCAAAACTCAGTCGATTCAATATTTCAAATAAACTGATTTCAATATTTGCAAGTGAAGCCAAATATTCCGCATAGAGCAGGGCCCGATTTTATCCATTGGACCATGAAAAAAAAAGTACTCAGATTATGTTTGAAACATCAGGCACCAATGAATCAAGCACTTAAAAAAGTAAATATTGAAATATGGAAATGCATGAGAATATGAAATTGCAACAAGAAAATAAGCGGCAGAGCTCATTATAAAGATATCGCACAACTACACACTACACTAGCTCCATTTCACAAGAGAGCGACGGCTCTGGGTGTCAGAGATGTGGAAACACTTGAGCAGAATCACAGACCCAGCTGGGCTATACACTGGATTTCTGTCTCTTTATTTCTTCTCCCTCCTCTGCTACAGACCAGAACCTCATCTATCCCAAAAGCCCCAGAGACACAGGTCCCCGCGCCAGAGAGGCTATCTGTCAAAACAAGTTAGACATCACGTCACAGCTTGCCACAACTGTCGTAATTATAGAGAAAAAGCCACTGCCAGTGTGCTTATTCAGTGTAAAACTCTGCACTACGACCACAGATGGAGACGGTGTGATGTAAAGCATTTGTTTTGTAACCGACTATGCTTATCTTTGCATTCTAACCTTTGACCTCTGCATTTTATTTGCTTTGGCTGATTCTGTTAAATGCAGAGTTCACCCTGATAGATTGTATGGATTGTTTGATATGCAAACAAGTATCTGCATCTGAAAAGGTGTGAACCACATGGCCTACAGGAACTCAAGAGTGGTGACCCAACCAAAACAGTTGGGTAATCTCCTTTCTGACTCGCCAAATTGTTAGATTTTGCTGTATTTGGCTTAACCATTCTTGGGTGGCTTGCCAATGTATTTGATTACTCTAATACATAACATAAGCAAGCTGACCAATGTTCTTATGGGGAGAATACTTCATTGAAGATAGTAAATAGTATAGTTCTTCAGCAGTAATGTTAACTCGTCGGTCTTCAAGTAACTTAACCCAAAGTCATTGGTAAGACACCCAAGAACGGTTACGCTAAATACAGCAAAATCTAACAACCCCCAAAAATGCTGTTAATTTACTCACCCTCAGGCTACCCTGATGATTTTTGTGTCCCTCAGGCTTATACGTCTTATTTTTTAAACAGCATTTTAGAATGAAAACGATCCACGCCCACACTGGCGTTTCACCCAGCGTTTCTGAACAGCTCTCTGTCCACATTACAGCGCTGAAAAGGCACATCACGTGAACACACACACTCTGGCATGCACTGCAGCCTGCTTTGAGCACATCTACCCATCTGAGAGCTGTGCACATCAGACTGTTCATCAAGGATCTACCGCTGGATCTGATCTCACTATATTTGTTAAACAAATCCGACTTTGGTCTTTTGACTCTATTACTTGTTCTCAGGTAATGTGTTTTGACTGAGCGCAAAAATAAGTTAGGTTAACATATTAATTAATGTAACTGCGTATACCGATTCTGCTTATTTGACTGATTGCTTGCCTTTATTTCCTATATTGAATAAACTTATTGTACGTTATACTTTTATAATGGCCCTTACTGATACTGACTTAAAACTGATATTCAGCAAAAGAGAGGGTATGTTTCATATTTTTCAATGAAAATGAAAGGAGTTAGTTATGTTTTAGGCTCCGTTTTGTTAAAAAAGCATACAGTGAAGATGACGGTCATAAATATGTAGCTACATGACGCCTCAACATTTTTGGTGTCTGTTAAGTTGTTAATATCAAAATGAAAATAGGCAGTTCCTTATATCATTTAATTGTTAAGACAATGTTGCCTGCACGGTGATGTGAATGAGGTTATAAAGTACACTGTTTCATTAGAAGATTTAACCGGCGTGTCCTCAGGAGTTTACAAGTTACAAGGAGAGGATGCAAGGCTGAATTGTGTGTAGGCTACTTAAAATAGAGGAAAAAGCCCCAATAAGAGAGGCGAATGTCTGCAGCCATGCCTCCATTTTCAGGTGTCTCTGTTTTTCCCCATCCACACTGACATGGAGCAGCAGCATTTTAAAAAGTAAAAAATGGCCTCTCCAGCGTTTCAATAAGGTCCGTTTTCGGCGCTCGAAAACTCTGGCGTAGTGTGGACGGATGGCGTAACCGTAGCAAAACTCATGCATTTTAAAATGGAAACATATTAGTGTAAATGGGGCCTAAGTAAAACATTCATGAAAACATTAGCTGGAGCCATGCAAATTTACAGCTACCGAGACTTTGAGTAAAAAAAATAAGCAAACAAATATATATACAACCAAAACAAAATGAATACCCATGCCTGATACATTTATAAAGCAAAAAGCTCACAAAAATGTTTTATATTATTTACACCCAATATCGCAAAACTATGCAAAATTATTACAATGTCAGAATTTCTTTGGCCGTAATAGTACTATAAAAATGCTAGGTTGTTGCAAAACTGGGAAATTATGGTTGGGTTTCGCAACTTTTTTCCAATTTGAGTTGAAACAACCTAGCATTGTTTTGAGTATATTATTATGCACTCGCCTGGAATCATTTCAATGTGCTTCTGAAATCTCAAATTCACAACATTATTCCCAGAGTTGCATTTATTATTTGTTATCATGACGATAGGAGAGTCAGACCACTGCACAAAGTCTTCTCCAGCACAACCAAAAGATTCTCAATAAGGTTAAGGTCTAGACTCTGTGGTGGCCAATCCATGCGTAAAACATGTCTAATGCTTCCTGAACCACTCTTTCACAATTTGACCCCGATGAATCCTATTGTCTTATTGCAATATGCCTGTGCCATCAGGGAAGGCAGAATTTATTAATGGAATAACCTGGGCTGGGCAGCACGGTGGCACAGTGGGTAGCGCTCTCGCCTCACAGTAAGAAGGTTGCTAGTTCGAGCCACGACTGGGTCAGTTGGCATTCCTGTGTAAAGTTTGCATGTTCTCCCTGTGTTCGCGTGGGTTTCCTCCGAGTGCTCCGGTTTCCCCCATAAGTCCAAAGACATGCGGTATGGGTGAATTGGGTAAGCTAAATTGTCCATATGACAATGAATGCGAATGAGTGTGTATGGGTTTCCCAGTGATGGGTTTTGGCTGGAAGGGCATCCGCTGCGTAAAACATATGCTGGATAAGTTGGCGGTTCATTCTGCTGTGGCGACCCCAGATTAATAAAGGGACTAAGCTGAAAAGAAAATGAATGAATGAATAACCTGGGCTGTTTCTCAATATGCGTTCTTGTGTCTGCCCTAAAGATGATGGTTCCCCTTCACAATCCATCCAGTTTTAATGCCTTGGACTTAACCCAATTTTAGTAGTTTC
This sequence comes from Danio aesculapii, assembly GCF_903798145.1. Classification (NCBI taxonomy): domain Eukaryota; kingdom Metazoa; phylum Chordata; class Actinopteri; order Cypriniformes; family Danionidae; genus Danio; species Danio aesculapii. The sequence goes on from NC_079436.1 coordinate 27,785,220, forward strand.
AGCAATATATGTTTATATATATATTAAAGTATATTATTAATGCATTATACTGGACCTGAGCAATCAACGAGAACTTTTTTTTTTTTTGCATGTGCAGCTGTATTTTAACTCTGGTTCTGGGAAGCCACTGCTCTGCACACACTACATGTCTCTCCTCTCTGACACATTCAGGTCAGTTCATGGTGCTCTCTGATAATGAGCCGATGATCTCAATAAGGTGTGTTGGATAAAGGACACATTCAAAATGTGCAGGACCAGGAATGGAAAACATTGCTGTAACAAATCTATTTCTCTATATGTAACATAAGCAACTAACAAGAACCTACAGAAAGTGTTGATAAAATAAATCCAAAAAGTGCTTCTTTGCTATACTTCGGGCTGCTGATCTCATTGACAATTACCTCAGAACATGTCAGTCTGTCCTCGGCTCCTCATGGGGTTTCTTCTGTCACCGTATCCCATCATGCATTTCTTATTATGTCAGTTCTTTTTGCAGAGTCAATCAATTTGCTGAACAACGAGACAAAATCAACCTAAAACACAGATTACAACTCAGTTTGGATTGTACATTTGTTAATATAAGAACACTTAAAAGATGTCAAGCAAAGTCAACTGGAAATCATTTATATCTTACCTTGTTATGTTGCAAACTGCAAGCGGTGTGTGTTACACCCTCATTAGGGCTAAATAAGTGGCTTGTTAAATATCGTATCTCCTGATAGGAAATACAATAGTTCACAGTTGAGTGAACCATACAGTGCTGGAGTTCAGATAAAATAATAGTAATAAAATATTACTTAACATTATATAAGTGATTAGTGATTTAATACAACAAATAGCGTAAAGTAAAAAATAAATAAATAAAAATCCTATCCACTGGATGTGTGACCAATCAGCATCGTAAAACTTTACAGTGCATGTAATTCTCATTGCAGAGAATAATGACCTCTTAAAAATTTCATTGACTTTCTCATTACGTCTGCCTATAATTTCTGCTCAAACTGGCCTGTGCTCTTCCATGATCAAAAATGAAATTCATAAATTCAGGAATGTCTGGCTGAACAAATGTCCTCCGACTAAAAATAGCATCTGATCAGTGGTTTCCCTGACTACCACCCCACTGTAAACGGCTTTAAGACTTTTACAGACTGAGATGAGGAAAATGTGTTTTAAGGCCTCCAATCTCAGGCAACCTTGACACGACTGGGTGGAAGGATAAATGCAGTCTTGACTGAATGACGTCACCATGGAAATGCACACCATTTATGGAGGTAAAAATGTAGACAGATGCAGATTGTAATGCTTTAATGTTTGGTTTAAATCCAGGTTAAAGGGGTTGGGTTTAAGTTAAGTATCAGGGTTTTTTCAGGTTTCACCAAGACACATTTAAGACTTTTTAAGTCCCTTTTAAGACCATTTGGAATAAATTTTTTGGATTTATACTGGGTTATTTCTTCTAATGTATTATCTTGAGGAATCATATAATTGTTTTTAGTTGTCTTTCCCTGATTGGGGAATTTGCTGTAAAATGTCTATCAGCTGTTGTGAATTGTATCTCTTTGCAATAAAAAAACTTAAATATAAAAAATAAGGTTTTATTGTGATGTATTGTTGGTGATTGATTGATTGGATGAAAAATTAAGACCTGTTTAAAAATGATTTAAGACCTACAACACAATATTTCAGTAAATTTAAGACTTTTAAAGGCCTAAAATTTAGTATTTTAGACATTTTAAGACCCAGCGGACACCCTGAATATAGACTTGTCCTTTTTTGTAACAAGATCTGGAACCTCATTCACTATTCTCTACATTAGAACACTACTATAGTCCAGTTGAAGGAGTGAATGAAAATGAGTGAGTGAATTTGAGCACTGAGGGCACTGAAAGGAATGCTATTTTGTTTGGGTTTTTACTGGTTGATAAATCCCTCAGATGAGTTAGATTTTAAACTTCTTAATCGTCAAATCCTGCGATAGTAATTTAACACTTATTTTAACACGAGCTGTCTATTAGTAATGAAATGAAGTATTTAGATTTCTATAATGTATTATTATAATTTTAAAATATTTCACTTTGAAACTTATCAGGATTCTGATATGAATGCAATCTTGAGGTCAGATTTGGAAATTCATTCAGTGTGCAAACTCTCACAGTGCATTATGGGTATTTTCTAGCTATTGAGTGTACATGGATTGTACACTCGTTATAGACTTATTTTACGTGGCGGCCATTTTAAAAGAGAAATCGAGGCTGCGGTGGGAAGAAACCCGGAAGTATCGCCTAGAGTCACACAGGACCGTTGTGTGCCTGGCTGTATATCTTATCAGCGAAGAGAAAGTGACACAAATTTATAATTTCACCGCCTTCGAGTGACCCGAAGATCCATTCTGAATGGATAGTGAAAATAAAAAGGGACCTCAGACTTCATTTTCAGCTAAGTTAAAGGAAATGGCACAAGTTAGGTCAAGTTTTCTGTCCCAAACACACGTTTTAGGTGACATTTATCAAACTCAAGTGAAAGAACTGATTCTTTCACTATATTAGACTTGTCACGATACTGAATTTCGGTACTGAAATTTTAGAAAAATGTCAATTTCTCGCAAACATTTAAGCACTGTTGGTGGCGTTCATAAACACAGTTGATTTGCCATTATGTTCACCAGTGCTCAACAGAAATGACTGATTGGCCAACAAGGTAATCAGTTCACCACTCTTCACCGATGTTTACCGAGTGCAAACACAGACGAGCGATACGCTGCTGAACTGATCTTCGCAGCTTTAAAACACTCCAGTGTCCATGTATCTGTGTTTGCAATCGGTGAATGTTAGCAGAAAAAGGACGTTTTTAAAACTTCAGTACTGGGACACTATTACAAACAACATGAGGGTCTGCTACAGAGGACTATCTGTTGATTTTGTTTTATCACTCACTGGGTTACATTGGCTGAGGCAGGGAAGCGTCCTCAGGGTGTTTATCTGGTGCCATGAACTGACGCTTAGGAGCACGCTTAAGCATATCACTCTAAAAGGGATTTTGTTTGATGCCTAATATGCTTTTAATTGTTTAAATGAAACTTAACTGAATGATTGAATTAAAGTGATGTTTACAACATATCTGCATTTTGAAATCACGGCAACAGCTGGAGGTTTGTAGTCCACAGCATATTGTTGCAATGTTTACAGTGCTGATCCTATACTTCTGGGTTTCTTCCCAATGCAGCCTCACTTTCATTCATTAAAATGGTGGCCGTGTGAAAAAAAAAGTGTATTGAGATGCATTCTGGAATTGATTGAGTACACTATCTTCAATGGTTTTGGACTGTTTCCTAAAATAGTGCACTATTTAAGGGTATAGGGATGATTTTGGATACAGCCTAAGTCTTAGCTTAGCTACTTGTACCTTGCATATTGCGCACAGAAGAAAAAGACGACATTTAAATATATTTTTTACAAAATACAATATATTTTTAGTTGTTCTGTTTAATTACTTATGAAACAATTTTTTGGTTTTGTGTGCAGCATATTGCTTGGTCTAATTGATTTCCCAATCATGATTGAACAAAGCTGCAATTCTCATGCACATCTTGTTAGAGTAGCTAATGTGATCTGTAGTAAATCTACACCAAATGCCGGAGAGCGCTCTCATGCAAACCCACAAACTCACACAAAGAAACACAGAAGATCTACTGGGGAAATTAAGGTTGCATAATAAACAGATTCAGCTGTTTTCATTGATGTAGCATGACTAATAACACACGACTATCGAAAAGAGGATATTTACACTCGGCTGAAGTTATGAAGTGAGTCTGGAGTAAAATCATGTTGTTATATGTGGTAATTTCAGGTCCAGCATTTACTACACAGAGCCTTAGTTCATTTAGATGCAACGCAAACAGCTGTCAATATCACAGAATGATAGACTCAATGTTATTATTGACAGATAAAATTGAATTCAATGTTAAAACCAATTTTAGTATAGCTTATTAGTGAACTACAAAAGAGACTATAGATATACAAAGTTGGTTCACTTGTATTACAAGACATGGGGAAAAGTGCAACACTCAGTATGGCTGCCAAAGAGAAGGAAGTGCCGCCTTCTGGTGAAAATAGCCAATCATGTCTTTATTGCCTAGTGGTTTTGTCTGTAAAAATTTGCTTGTGTTTTATGGCAAACCCTGTAGTTCGTCTACTACTGTGTGGCTAAGGTGATTTTAACAGAAGAAAATACATCACTATACATCCCATTACATAATGTGCCCTTTTAATTTCATGGTGTCAGGGTCAATATTCTATGGTAACGTTTAAAAAGCAGTAAAGGAGATTGGTGTAGTACTAATCTTTGCACATGCGCAGTAGCTGGAGAAAATGCAACATTACATATGTTTTATTTAATTAGAGCTTAAGCAACAACAGTAATAGGACAGGTCACTGCTGGTTTTGTTGCTGATTTGAAATATGTAATTTAATTGTGAGTTCAGCAAGCGGTTGGATATTTCAGAATTCCCCCATTCGTTTAAATAGGTGATTGGTCTTGGATGAATTGAATTGCCTGGGGCATTGTAAATGAACTGACTTTCTTTGAATGGGACATTGACTACGACGCCTTTGTAGGAAACACTGCTCCATCTGAACGCACATGCTGGAGGTTTATCAAAACCAGTTTTCCTGACAAAATGCACATGAAAAGCTGTGATTAATCACTCAGCCCTAGAGCAGAGATGATGTGGTTTTTATCCCCCGTAAACTGCTGGACAATGTGTGTACAAAACAGGATTCAGTTGAAAACAGCAAAAACTGACAATTAAACGTAGCTTCAGTGTAGGGTTGCACAATATATATCGCTTTAGCATTGATATTGCAATGTGCGCATTCGCAATAGTCACATTGCAAAGATATGCAATGTCCAGTCTGAATTACAGTTGACCAGGAGCCACAGAATTGTATTTAAACACTGTATTTATATGAACTTTATATGATTTATGCAAAAAAAAACAACAACATTTCTTACTTAGAATTTTGGTCTTGTTTATAGTCCAAATATCTACATTTCAAAGCGAAACCTAAATTATTTCCCTTACCCTATTGGCAGATCATTTCTTTAAAACAAGCAAAAAACTCTTCATTTTCCCTGAAGTAAACAATATTTTTACTTGGTCTAAGATTTTTTTTTTTTTTGATATTTGGACTAGAAACAAGACAAAACTAATTAAGTAAAGCATTTTTTTTTTGCATTGTGATTATTCAATTTCTCTACAAGAATACTGTTAGACTCTGAGAAAACTGAGTCTGGTTTCTCTCAAGGTTTTTTTCTTCACTTTCACCAATTAGTGAAGTTTTTTTTCCCTCTCCTCTGTCGCCACTGGCTTGCATGGTTTGGGCTCTGTAGAGCTGTGCATCGTTGGATTTGCTCTTCAGTGTATGGACTCTCAGTATTTATTTTTAAACCACACTGAACTGAGCTAAACTGAACTGAACTTAAACACTACAAACTGAACTACACTGTTCCAATTTACTATGACCTTTTATGTGAAGCTGCTTTGACACAATCTACATTGTAAAAGCGCTATACAAATAAAGGTGAATTGAATTGAATTGAAAACTCCCCAGAAAACCGTCAAATAGTGCTATTCAAATGATTTTCTGAATCGGTATTCATATCGCAATATTTATCAGAAAAATAAAATATCGCAATATCAGATTTTTCCAACATCGTGCAACCCTACTTCAGTGTGTCTGTAGTGACTACTGGTTTTACTGCCAGATCTTTCAAGTGGTTATTAATAATTTAGTTCTCTTTGAAACACAGACTCATTAGATTCAACTTTTTATAAATTATGTTTAATTACATATGTATATACATATTGACCCACAATTAAAACGTCATGCCATTATTTACTTTGATTGTACATCATTTGACACCGATCATCATATAAATCTGCAATGTAGTTTCTAGTTTAATTTGGTTAAACTAATAATGAAAAATGGAAAGAAAAACCATTTAAAATGCTGTTATTTAAAAAATTTTGTCCATTTAAATGTAATACAAACGGTGTCATTTTTAAATCTTCCAGCTATAATGCTATTTGATTAAAGTAAAACATGATTATTAAAAAGAAAGAGTTTTCAATCACAAAACCTTTGAGAAGTAGATGAAAGCATACAGTGTCTGCATTGTGCAAATGTGTGCAACTACATCACATTGGGAATAGGGAAGCACTGTTTAACATTCTGTTGTCCTCACAGCTAACATCAAGTGGAGCTGCGGACGCACAGGGTTAAAATAGTCAACACAGGTTAAATGAACATAGTAAAAATGTCTTCACTTCTTGCGAAGGACCTTGTCACCCAGAGGCACATCATCCATGAGTTTCTGCAGACGCGAGAGGTAAAAAAAAAGAAAAGAAAAAGAAAGCAGTTTGATAGCAGTACAAAAAGAGGTCAGGGACTGAAGAAAAGACCGTATCAACTCACCTTAAGCAGTCTTGCAAAGTATGTTTGTTCATCTTCTCTGTCCAGCAGTGTGATGTCCACATGGTATCTCCTGCAGGCTACTGTTAGCTCGTCCATTGCAAAAAGAAGGGCCGGATCAATCGAATGGCCATTTATGAGGCTGACCAGGTACTCTCGATAATGCTTACTGAAAAACAGAAGGCAACACTACTTTACCTCTAAAAAGTAGGATGAAGTATCTTGATTTTGTCTTGTCAAGAACAAAGATGTCAACCTATATGGTGAACTATCCCTTTCTCGATTCACATTTGCTTATGCTAAAAATGCACACACAATGAACGTGACATGATCAAAATACTTCATTGCATTTTTTGCATGTGAGCAATTCCATGCAAATGTGCTAAAATGGCGGCTCTATTGAACCATTCCTTCTAATAAACAACAACAGGGTAGGCGACATCTAATGTAGATATCAATGCGTTCACACTAGTTGAACATACCATACTCTGACGTCAAACAAAGCCGGGTGCAGACCAAAAGTGCTAGTGTGAAAAAGAAGTCCACACTGATTGATAAAAATGCTATCTTGTTGTTGTTTTATTTTTATCCAAGCTTATTTTTGTTTTATTTTACAAGCCTAGTAGTTTTGCTTTCACTGTAAAAAACAATATGGTCCAATCCATCACAATATGGTGGGGGGCAACAACAATGCTACAAGTTAAAGAACAAAATTTAAAATATATATTAAAAAAAAATCTCTTTGGGTTTAAAATATTAGTCTTTGGGACTCTACAGATCTTACATATGCATGAACAACTTATGTCATTTGACCCAAATGATTTTAAATGACTAAATTAAGGTCTGTGTTATTTTAAATTAAAGTAGTGTTATTAACTACTGTATTTAGTCTTTTAAACTCGAAACTATTCTGTTAGCCAAAATAAATAAATAAATTAATAAAAATGATTGAAAACAAGCTTCAAAATGATTCCTTTAAAACGATCAAGCCCTACTTCTATATCATTGCCCCTTTACCCAAACAATTCCTCAATTTGATCAGTTACTGTCAAAACTGTTGTAGCTGGCAGCAAAACGAATGGTGAAGTATCTGTTTTGACATGTTTGTTTGTTGTAACCTCATTTCGATCATTTAAATCATACCATTGTGCTGTCATTTTCAAGTATTCAGGTATTCTTTCTGATCCCAGAAAAGCAAGACAACGCAAATGACAAAAAACACTGATATGCATTTGAGAGATTTGAGAGTACAGGGAGCAGTCAACATGATAACAGTGAAGTCACTCACTCGCAGAGTCCCGCCTGACCCGGCTGAGTCTGAGCACCACATGGAGAATCGGTCGGACGAGGCCCTTCATCTTTCTGCTCGATCACTCCACACACACCTGACGCAAAAAAATAGAAGTAAATAAATAAATAAAAGCAAAAGATGCATTGGGGAGAGGCAGAGTGTTTTCGAGGGAGATATTTTCAGGAAAGAGAAAAAGTGGATCAAAGTGTGAACTAAAGCTGCATGGAGTAGGTGTATGTGTGTGTTTCACGACGATTTCATGGTACAAATATAGCTTTGGGTCCGAGAAGCTGTAATTGGATGGCAGTTTTAGTTGGAAAACAGTGCTTTGCTTTATGATGTCCAGCTTTTAGGCTTTCATTACAGTAAAAGCAATTTTGTTCCACTGGGCAATTGAGATAAAGCGCAAAATTGGAAGCAAACTGGACTTTAAGATGGAGACAGACAAATTAGATGAGGAGACAGACGCAGACAGACAGATTATAGAAGCAGATAAGACCGATAAGATGGCTAGTGGCTACACAGTCAGAATTAACTAAATTAATGAAGGCTCTTTCACACCAAGGACAATCCACTTCCATTTCGGAGAACTTCAGTCTCAAAAGAACTTAAACATATCAGTTCATATAATAAGGTTGAGCTGTAAATAATCCATATACATAGTGTAAACTGAATGAGATGCACTTTTGGCTTTGTGCTTCGATATTTTTGTGAATCACCCATTCAATTTTTTTTAAAGGGTCAAAGCCTCTTGGAGTTCACTGCTTTTTTTGTTCCTAAATAATATGTTCTCTTTGTTTTCCATACAGCAGCGGTTCCCACAGTTTATTTGCCTGAGACCCCCTTTTCCCCCGGAAAAGTGAGGCCCCCCCTCCACATTTAATGATATTAATCGCTCATAAAAGTTTGCAATAGGTATAACAAAAAAGGTTGTTTTCAAACAAACAGTATGTTTATTACTATAGCAAGATATGTTTATGCACAAATAATAGCCTAATGTAAAATACAAAAGCAAAACATCAGTGGGCCATTTGTATTGAGTACACTTTGCGGTATTGGGGATGAGTCGTCTACAAATGTCTTATTAATTTGGACGGCCTCATGCATTCATTAGCAAGAACTTTGGTGCACATAATGCACTGTGGCTGGGTCAGGGATTCTTTGCTTAGAGAAAATGGAATAAAATCATAGTTAATTTTGGGTTTCCAGTATTGCTAACACTGTGAGCCGAAATGTTTGGAGCTCCCTCACCAGAGACACAAATTAGTCCATTTTTTGGTCAACCAGGGGATAAAATGAACTAAGACAACGTGATAATTCCCATAATGTTCCACAGCTTAAAAAGTTTTTAAAATATGACACGACTACCCACCGAACTTGCTGAGGCCCCCTTGTGAGCCAGGACCCCCCTGTTGGGAACCGCTGCCATACAGTACAGTAATATTCAACATATCCATAATATTGCCCCTAAAATAAATGTCTCAAGTTTTTAGGGCTTTTTATGGTCTGCTGAAAGTTCACTGTACCCGTTATCTTTTTAAACACTTAAATGTTTACAGTTTGGCATACGTTATTCCCCTGATTTACACAAAGCATCATGTGAAAAGGTGGATAATATTAATAAAAAAAAACACTTCTTTTTTTTAGAAATGAAAATGTCTAAAATTCATTCAATTTTCTTCAGCTTAGTCTCTATTTCAGAAGTCGACAGTGGGAATGCACCCACAACTATTCCAGCATATGTTTTACGCAGCGGATGCCCTTTCAGCTGCAACCCAGTACTGGGAAACACTCATACACACTCCTTCACTACGGCCAATTTGGTTTATTCAATTCACCTATACCGCATGTCTTTAGACTGTGGGGGAAACCCGGCGCAGTAGGGTCTTAAAACAGCGACCTTCTTGCTATGAGGCAGTGCTAACCACTGAGCCACCATGCCGCACAATGTCTAAAATAATGACAATAATAACAATAATAATAATAAAAAGTTGTGTAGTGCCACAATTCCTTGAAATCACTTTCCAAACCTATTTTTCTCATGACTGATAAAAACATTCAAACAGAATTTAAACAGATTTTAAGAGTACAAGCATTTAAAGCAGAAAACAACAACAGTGCAATGCATGCTCACAGTAAACAGAATATTATTAGTGTGTATTAGTGTGCGGACACCGTATCACAATTGTCAATCCTGATGAGAATAAGCCTTAAAGGGATACAGTAGTTCACCCAGAAATGAAAATTTTCTCCCCATTTCCTCACACTCAGCTGGTTCTAAACCTTTATGAATTTCATTCTTTGATTGAACACAACAAAAAATAAATAAATTGGAAGCATATTTGGAAAAGGCAGCCATTGACATCCATAATAAGAACAGGAAATACTATGGAAGTCAATAGCTATGTTTTTATCTAACTATTTTTTATGCGCATTTTGGATATGCGCATAAAAACGATTGATGGAAACGCCAAGATGTGCATACATTTTGAAAATGCACATTAAAAACATATGCGCATAGCTGAGTAGGATAAACTTTTTATTCGACAAGTAAAACTGCGCATAAACTATGATGGAAACACTTTTACCAAACAATTTCCAGAATACGCATTAAAAAAGTCATGTGATTTTGTTATAAGAGATCATGTGATGATAAAAATATGTGTGAATAGACTGTAAAACATCTAATATGTTGTTTTGGTCAATCTAAAACGACTTAAACATTTCAGTATTGGTATTATTATATTATTAATTACCTGCAGAACTGTCAAGAGTGTCTGTGCTCCACGTCTAACACCTTCTAACGTCACTTCAAACCTTCATTGCTTGTTGGAATTGTCTTCTGAGGTGAATGTCATTCATTAAATGAAGAAAAGATTCACGCAACTTCTCCTACCGCAGAAAACTCTGTTTTTACTGTTGATATTTGGCGCCAGTTAATCAGGAAGTGACGATTTTGTTCTCTTTGACTCGTTGGATGGAAACGCTGCTTTATTTGCACGTTTTTTATGCGATATTCCAGTTTTCCGCATAAATTTAATTAGCATTTTTGGATGGAAACATAGCTAATGGTTGCTTTTTCCCCATTATTCTTCAGTATACGTTTTGAATTCAACAGAAGAAGAGTAAATGAATCTACAATTTCTTCATTTCTGGGTGAACTATCGCATTAAACTTTCTTACAAATAAACACATACCAGTCTGTGCTCCTGGTGCAGTTTCAGTATTGTAGTTCACCCCTTTTTTCTGTGGACACAAAATGTGACGTTTAAACAAGTTTCTGAAATAAAACGATGGCAATGAGAAGTGATATTTCACAACCAACCCTGGCACACGAGTGCTGTGAGCGTGGCTGTGTAGGAGGAAGTGTGTGCGTGCGCGTGTGTGTGCGTGTACCTGCAGTAAGGCCTGAAGCCTGGCAGGCTCCCAGTCTCGGAGGTAGAAGAGGCAGTCTCTGGGGTGATGGGCATGCAGACCTGTCACAGTACACTGGTTCACTGCACATGTCTGCCAGAGAAGGAGTGAGCAAGAGTGTGAGGGAAAGAGGATGAATAAAAAGGAGCAAAGAATCTGTGCTTTGGAAAAAGATGCTACTTTTAGCCATGTTCGTAGCTGGCTTCAAAACTGAATATCACAGTCGCGTGGAGCGCCGTATAGCGCGCGCATGGAGCTACAAATAGACACAAATAATCCTTCGACAACAAGAAGAGACAGGAACTCACTGTGTGGAAGGGGTTGTTACATCCACTGCAGAACTGATATCTGCACTGAGAACAGCTGAAGTGCATGCAGCCGCCCCTGGCCAGAGCATACTGGAACCTACAGTTAGGACAAGCTACAGAAAGACACGAGTAAAAACACTGCGTAGAATTTTTCATATAATATAAACATTCATTCATTCATTTTCCCTTGGCTCAGTCCCTTATTTTTCAGGGGCCACCACAGAGGCATGAACCGCCAACTATTCTGGGATATGTTTTACGCAGCGGATGCCCTTCCAACACTGGGAAACACATTTCATTACAGCCAATTTAGTTCATCCAATTCACCTATAGCGCATGTCTTTTGACTGTGGGGGAAACAGGAGCACCCGGAGGAAACCCACACGAACATGGGGAGAACATGCAAACTCCACACAGAAATGCCAACTGGCTCAGCTGAAACTCGAACCAGCAACCTGCTTGCAGTGAGGCGACAGTGCTAACCACTGAGCAGCCATAATATAAACAAAAGCATAATTTACGCACTGTGTTAGTGTTTGTCTGCTGTCGTGGCTATAATCAAATAGTAACTATTAAACGTGAGCTATATGTGCAGGAATTAAGGTAAAGCAGAATAAGAAAGGTTTTTTATCAGAAAGTGCTGATGAAGGTTAACTTGAGACATAGCAACACAAAACCGAAACAAATGATCCTTATGCTGTAAAGAAATTGAATTTAACTCTAACAAAATACAAAACACTGGAGGGAATAGTTGAATTCATCTGGGGCTTTCAATCTTTCAAATGCTACAGACTCCCAAATATAATATGAAGGATCCCATCGTAAAACGTAAAAGGCAACTATGTAAAAGGCACATATAGTTTCTAAATGTGAAACATAAAAACTATTATTAAATTATAAATAAGTCTAAAATATTATTTGAAAAAGAAAATAACTTATTTTATTATAATATGTATTCATTTCAAACTAAATCTACATCATTTATTTATTTGAATCTTATTCAGGGTATATGCAGGAAAGAGAATTTCAATACCTTTTAACCTCATCGCCACTTTAAGTTCTAATCAGTATCAAACCATTAACTTAACATACGGTTGTTAAGAAACAGTTAAATAAAACGACGGAGCACAACCAATCAACAGAACTCAGAAAAGCTCGGAAGAAACAAAGCTTAAAAAGAAATTAATTACGCGGTTGTTTTCAGTGACAGGTTTCAGCCACTGTTTAAACTCGCCTTTCTTCAACCAGGAGTGCGTAAACTTATATTTTCCCATTTTGCTATCTGTTTCTCTCTATGTTTCGCTAGATGTGGGGAGCGTCACATCACCTTCCTGTGTTGGTCGCAAATTACGTAACATCACCTGGACGGAGGAGCTTGGCCGGACCCGCCCCGGCCCGAACCAATCACGTGGATAGAGCACTCCACTGTTAATATTAGGAGGAAAATAAATATATGCTTTTTTGGAGTCAAACACTTTGGACAACGCTTGAACAAAATTTAAGATCTCGTAAAAACTTAATACCTTTTAAGAGCCTTAATTTTCTCATAACTGATTTATCAACTTTTAATACTTTTTAAGACCTTGCGGACACCCTGTTATTTAAACATATTGTATTCAATCTTTGAAACTTATTTTAAACAAAATTTCAATCCTTTATATTTTAATCTTATTTAATCATATTTATTCATTCATTCATTAATTTCTTTTCAGCTTAGTCCCTTTATTAATTAGGGGCCGCCACAGTGGAATGAACCGCCAACTTATCCAGCACATGTTTTACACAGGAGATGCCCTTTCAGCTGCAACCCAACACTCGAAAACACCCATATACTCTTGCATTCACACACATACACTACGGCCAATTTAGCTTATTCAATTCACCTATGGCGCATGTATTTGGACTGTGAGGGAAACCGAAGCACCTGGAGGAAACCCACACAAACACGCGGAAAGCATGAGCACAGAAATGCCAACTGACCCAGCCAGGGCTTGAACCAGTGACCTTCTTGCTGTGAGGCGATTGTGCTACCCACTGCGTAACCATGTCACCTAATAATAATTTTAAGATGATTTTTTTGTTACTTGTAAGTACTTTTTCTATGTAATCTTTTAAAAATGCACTTTCATTTACATTAATTTACATCCTTATCTTAATAAAAGTGACAGTTTAGTATAAAAATGTTTGTAAACTTATAATAAGAGCTTACTTTCTATAGTTGAACATTTCAGACCGCTAAATTGACAGCTGTAGATTCAGGAAACCAGAGTGAAACAGAGACAGCCTTAAGTAAAGCTTCTGTGTAATCACTAATCTCTCTCTCTCTCACTCTCGTTCGAGGTGTGAATAAGTCAGAATAAAAATGTCTGCGAGTTATAAACACCCAGCATTAATACTTCATTTGGTTTTGGGCCAAACATAACATAACAAAACAAATAAACAGATCGCATGAGAAGACAACATGTTTCCTAAGGTTAATTCTGTCGTGATGAACTCTGTTAGTCAAAGTGGTGCAGAGGCAGTGACGATACGTTATCTGTGCATTAGAAAGGTGAAAGCACAGGTTCGACAGTCTTCTAGAGCAGACCAAAAGCCGACTCACTGATGCCGTTGTCACGCAGGTATCCAGCCAAACCCTGCCTCTGATATTCAGGATCATTCTCTCGCTTCCACAGCTGGAATTGCTCGCACGAGAGACCCATGTGCTGTGGTTCCCACTGCAGATACAGACAAACACATACAGAGTGAGGACGACATTCACAACTTCATACAGTAAAACATTAGTTCATTTTTTTAGTAAAAGGCACAATATGTCAGATTTTGTCATCAAAATACCTAAAAATCACTAGGACAGTGTTATGTATTTTGCTGACTAATGTGCTTAAATTATCTCAGATGTTTAAAACAATTATCAAATACAGAAAAACAAACAGCTTTAACTACACTCAAAATATTTTTTTTCTTGTTCAAACTACTTAATTAAAATAAGCTGAAACAACACAATTCCTGAGATTTCATTGTTACAGCTTAATTTTATTATGTTCAATCCACATAAATTTGTTAAAAGTGTTAAGTTAACTTAATCGATTTGTGGTGAGACAACATGAATGAATTGTGTGGAACCCTGCATTTTTTACAGTGTAGTGACATGGACCATGTTAATTTTTATGCCATGCTAATGTCATACATCTTTAATTTCTGGTTTGGCTTTATAGAAAACAGAGAAATGTTTTGCGGATTTCCAAAAATCAAATTAATTTATTAACTATTAGAATTACCCATAGTTTCCGCTATATTCATTCTTCCATGGCGGGGTGCCACGGCAAAATTCATCCCGCCACGGCTACATTACAGCTTCTCATTCAAAATATATATATTTTTTTTAATAGCGGGTTATAATCGCACCAAAACCTATTAAAGGGTAAGTGAATTATAACAGCGCAAACTTTTCTGCAACCGTAGTAGTGCTGTGCGTCATTTGTTTAACCCTTTAAGGTTACGTGCTGACTGGCTGACTGACAGGTGCGTGATGCGTGAGACCCAGCAAACACGACGTATAGCCGCTTCACTTTACTTCAGGACGCATTAATACCGCTCTGTAGGTCTATTGGACACATTCATAAATATATAGCAACTCTAATAAATGCTGGAGACATACTACTTACATAAACGCACTAAATCGCACTTCAGCAGCGTTTATTTGAGAGCACACAAGAAGATGTACGCGCTGTTGAAGCGGCTTATATTTGAGGGGGCGTGCAAGAAGTTTTGTGCACGAGCAGAGGAAATCAGCGCGCAAGCAAAGAGATTTGCATGCTGTAGGCTATTACATAAATGCAATCTCGATTTCTAATACTGCGCTCACGACATTTGTCATTGAAATAACGTCACAGGTAATTGGTAGATCTGTGTAAAAAAAGGCCTGCCGCCACAGCTGGAAAAAATTCTAGAGGAAACACTGTTACCGTATTTTATCCATAACCTACAGAATATAAAAATAGTATTTAATAGTTGCATAAAAAAAACACGCAAATAAAAAGCCATTCCTTTAAATTGCGACCCCTGGATTGTACCATATACATTAATGACACATCAATTGCGACAGTTGCAGCAGATTGATTTTACGGCACCGTGGTAAACTTTGACACCTTTACGGCACTCACATTTTGTACATAACAAAAATAAAACTTTTTAAAAAAAGATCATTTCTTTTTTTAAATTACGACTGATTATTACATTAAACAAATGAATGAATGACAAATCTATATATTTGTCTGTTTTTTAGACTGCACAAAGCAGCATTATAACAGAAGCCCTAAAATGTATTTAGTTTGATGAAACAACGCTGCTTCTTCCTCACGTGATCATGACTGGAAAAACCTGAAGCAGCCGACTGTGGCGTAATAAAAGCTCTGCAACTTTTTTCCCACCAAAATGGCTTCAGTGCTCTCATTTCAACAACTTTCAGTCTTACTCTTCTTCATAGTACCATCATAATTAGTTTTGAATATATTAGCTCATTTTTGAACATAATTTCTGCTGCAGGATCGTATGATATGATGACAACTCCCATGATTCCAAACTCAGTCACTGTGTCATCAAATTACTTAGAGTTTTGTGAAAGTGCTCTCTCTTGCAATGAATAGACTGTACATTTAAGCTGACGGAATGAAAGATTAACAAATATACGGTATGCACGAAAATTATTAATACATACTGTAAATAAGTAAAACATTAAAAATGATTCGAATAATTGTGAGTAATAAAACAGCAGTATTAAACTATTGCACTAAAATATAAAAGAACTAGAATGCACAGGGAGAAAAATCGGTTTCTTTTTCGCAAATCTGTTTTGATCAAAAAGACAATTAGGCAGAAAAAATCTCCACATGCATTTATAGATAATGGTCAGTTCAGATGCACTAAAATAAATTACGAATTTTCTTTTGAAACATAAATATGAGAGTTTGTCTTGGATTAATGATTCACCAGAATTAATCTGAAATGCTTTCAGTGCACACATACATATGGGATAGTCTGTTACATATGTATGAGTCGATGCATTGGGCTTCCTTCATTACATATACATATAAGAGTGTTCACTTCTAATGCACCACTGACTAGAATGAATCAGACTTTATGTTATTATACATGCATATAAGAGAGTTCTTTTCAGATGAAAAATTCACTAGAATGAATCAGGCTTCTTTTGCTGCACATATATATGAGAGAAGTGGTTTCAGATTAAATTAATTCATTTTTGTTGTTACACCAACAGAAGAGAATGTTTGTTTTGGATGAGCGATTTACCAAAATTAATCAGGATATCAATCATTCCAAGTACGTATGCAAGAGTTTGTTTCATAATGACGATTCCCCAGAATGAAACTCACTTTTTATTATCACACATACATACAAAAGAGTTCATTTCAGATTAATGACTTGCCAGAATTAAGCCCTCTTTCTGTTATTACACATACAGTGCCTATAGAAAATCATCATACCCTCTGAAAATCTATACCTTTACTCGCATTCAATCCTGTAATTTCAAAAAATCTTTAGGATAAAAGGTACACATTAGGAGAAAGCTACAAAAACATTACAAACGCCGTAAAACTTATTTGGAATGTGATTTGATTTCAGGCTGTATGACAAATAAAGTCATTATTTGAAAGGGGTATGATGATTCTCTATAGGCACTGTACATTCATTATGGATGAACAATTCACTAGAATGAATCAGATTTACCATCTATACACCTAAATAAGATAAGATGTTTTGAATGAATAAATTATTTTATCAGATTGAAAGTTTCTCTGTCGTTACGTATTTCTAGCTTGTTTTGAATTCAATGGATAATTTACTGCAGAATTGGAAAGAAGACACTAATTTGAATCTGATACTGAAAAACACACAAAGTTAGAGGAACAGATCACCCAAAAATCTAAATTGCAGAATAATTTACTCTGCCTCAAGTCATCCTCTGTGTATCAATTTCTTTATTCATATGAACACAGTCAGGGTGCACTCACGCTAGACTATGCGAACCATGCCTGTGCGTGTTTTTACCGGTTCGTTTGACAAGTGTGAGTGCTCCGAATTGTGCCCAAGCATATTTCAGTCGGCCGGCCCTGGCGACTGAGTGCAAAACTGAAGATGCAACGTCACTTTTAAGGTACTGTTTCATATGAATTCATTCAACATTCTTAGTTTTCCATGAAAGCGAACTGTCATAGTTATTAAAACTGTCAGCTGCACCTTCAGCAAACCTCCTAATGCACTTTTATGAAAATTTATGAGCGTTAAAAGTGGTGGATCTGTTCTGCAAAATATTGGACTGCGTGTCACTGCATCGCAAACGACTAAAAATAATACAAAACAGTATAACTAAAGCAATGTTCACTGTGCTGAGCAAGAGCGCTTGTCTTGCTGTTAAACTAAACAGTTGCATCATCGATGATGCAAGCATGCTCCAACTCGGAAGATAAAAATGCAGTAGGACAAGCACACTTTGGCACGGTTTAAGGCAACTGTGCCTAGTGTGAGTACTCAAATAAGTTTTAAACATAATCCTGGCTCTTCCATGCTGTATTGAGTGTAGTGGTCCTTTTTTCAAGCTTCTTAAAGTAAATAAATACATCATAAACCTAACCAGCATGTTTACACATTCGGTTAGATGTTATTTTGTAACAAAAACATTTCTCATTTTTAAAATGATAAACTTAGATCACTGACTTACGATGGCTGCCGAATGTGCATTGATGACAACTTCTTGGCTTGACATTCAATGATAATGATAAAAATGATAAAATAACAAATACAGATGTGACTCGAGCTCTTACAGTGAAATCCTCCGATTTTTTAACTTCTAGTTTTCCACTTTCAATTAGTTTAGTTTCCCTCGTTTAGTTATCCTTATTCGTTTTTAAACTTTGAATGCATCTTACTGTATGTCATCCGTCATAAGTCATGTCAGAGATCAGCCATAATGTTAAAAATTTGGCAGCCGGTGATCAGTGATTTGAAGTCAGTGATTTAATTTTATTATATTTATAAAATTTTAACTATTTTTCTACACGAACATATCAATCTGCTCCATAAGACATGCGTTAACCCCCTGTGAGATAAATGCAATCCGTTAGCATAATATATCTTTAAAACGCAGTCCCTCCCCTGCCGTCCAAAGCCACACATTAAAGATGACAGAGACCCACTAGATTATGTCATTTGCCAGTTAGAAAACTTTATAGTACTTTATAATACTACTATTCTCAATGAAAAACTGTATCATATCTAGCACATTTTCAGTAGTGAAGCAAGCAAAACTTGTCATGTGCAATATTTTATGCATGCAAGGATTGCTGGTTTCACTCTCTCATGCGCTTTGTCCTAAAGTGACTACTGTATGATTAGTGCTTGGCCCGCGGAGCGCAGGAATTACATTTATTACTAAGCCATACTTACATGCTATTTCAGACCAAATATTCAGAGTAGCATGGTACAAATCTACATTTGTTGACAGACAGTTTGGGCTTCTTATCAGAATTATGAGAATTGTCAGCCTTATGGCTTATCCAGAATATAAAAATACATTTAGATCATTTACTTTAATCAGTACTTTTGGATTGTGAAGAGACTTATAACCAGCACAACAAAAAATCTTTCTGAAAACAATCACCTACTGCATGTTTAGGATCCAGGATAAAACTTTAAAACTACTTCAACTGTGTTCACCTTAAAGAAGAATGTCATATACTGTTCACAGAGGATGGCTATTACTTTAAGAGTGTCACTAGTTATTTACTCCCAAAACACTCATGCTAATTTTCTGCAATCTCACAAGATCACTGCAGATCTGTTTCATGCCTTCAGGGGAAAAAACAAAACACTTACTGTTTTTTTGCACTGAGCACAAAAGCTTTTCCTGCACTGGCTACAGGTGACCTTGAGTTGATCGTCGTCATAGATGAAGCCGTATGAGCACTGTGGCAAAGAGATGAGAGTGATGCACAAGCAGCAAACTTAAAGACACTGCTTTTCATATCACTGTGGAATCTTGTTGAATGAGAATACAGCTTTTGATACCACTTGTAAAGTTTCTGATCAGATGCCAAAAGCTAACGACAAATGGTACTACTACACAATTGAAGGTAATTCTTAGCCCTGCTGCTGTGAAAATATTATTCTTTTAAAAAATATTTCTAAAGTGCTGTTCAAAAGAGATTTTTTTTTTACATAATATATAATATATATACATATTTACACACAATAAACACATTTTTAAACATAAGTTTTAATAACTAATTTCCAATAATTACATTGTTTAGTTTTTGCCATGCTGAAAGTATATAAGTATCATATTTGGTAGTTATTTTACAAGATACTAGTATTCAGCCTAAAGTGTTATTTAAAGGCTTAACTAGGTTAATTAATTTAACGAGGAAAGATGGGTTAATTAGACAAATCATTGGACAGTAATAGTGTTTGTTTTTGTAGCCAATCAGAAAAATGTTAAGGGGATAAAATTGATCTTTAAAGGGCACCTGTGATGAAAATCATCTTTTGCAAGCTGTTTGGACAGAACTGTGTGTATGGTATAGTGTGTCCACTGTCTTACTGAATATAAACCCAACAAAGCAGACACGCACGTCGGAGCGGTGGGCGGGGAGAAGAAGCTCATCTAGATTTAAAGTCACAGGCTACAAAAACAGCTACATAGCCCTCAAGATCAATTCACCTTATTCTTCGCGTATGAGTGGGCGCAGCCATTTGAATCTTTTTGGCTCGAGACTTCCGGTCTCATTCACATCCATTCATTTTTAGAGGTTAAAAACAGCTTGTAATGCTGCTTTATGTTGCCAACTGATCTTTTCTTATTATTTTATTCTACTTTTTATGTATAATCATGCAAACACTTGTTTGTAGAGCGAGTAGTGTGACCGTTTTCTGCAGTTTATTATTTCTAGTCATTTCTCCCATAGGCAACTGAATCGGAAGTCCTAAAACAATCGCAAAAACGAGCGCACTTCCGCATTGAAGAATAAGGTCAATAATCTGATGAGTATTTTGAGCTGAAACTTTACAGACACATTCTTACATCTTGTAAAAGAGAAAAAATGTGTGACCTTTAAAAATATTTTTACAGATTTAAAACCTGCTTTTATTCCATGCCAAACTAAAATTCTTTCTACATAAGAAAAAAATATAATAGGAAATGTTGTGAAAATTTTCCTTGCTCTGTTAAATTTATTTGAGCAAGAATTTAAATTAAGAGAGCTAACAATTTTGCCTTCAATTGTGTTCTGCAATAATCTCAGATGATCACAAGATGATTTACCTTTTATAAATGGTTAACAATTTGGCATCTGTTTTTGTCAAAGATTCACTGTAATGTGTGGTATAATTTAACAGTGGTCAGAAATAGCAGCTGTGATTGAGATTTTACAAAGTAGAGGCTTGGAAGCCCAAAACAGCATTTCATACATCAAAAGGTAACAAGCAGATGTGAGGGCTCACTCACATGACTGCACCACAGAAACTTTGGGTCCTTGATGAGAGCCTGCTCAGTCAGCTTCTTGTGGAAGAGCTCATACACCTCTTGTTCAAGACAATCCCTGAGCTGGCCAGTCACACACAAACACACATGCACAAGAGATTACTTCAGACATTACGATGAGAAGCTTGAAGTCCACTTATACTGTATGCTGGTGTGTTCTAACTCATGACGCAGTACAGCGCTGGTCATCTTTGTTGTTGTATTATTTTGCTCCGTGCAGTACCTGTATGTCCAGTGTGGAGAAGTAGCTGTTAAGGTGCTCGGGGTCGTTGATGTCAGGCTCTGTGCAGACAGGACACACCATGTCTCTGATGTGTTTGTCTCTCACTGCTATAGTGAAATGCTGCTGGAAACAGCCACAGCACACCGAGCACTGGCATGATGTCAGAGACCGCATCTGAGAAATACAGAAAAAAATAAGAAAATAACACAGATAAAAATAAAAACATTTTAAAAAACCATAGTCCTGACTCAGGATGAGGTGCTTTCACAGATTTGCTAATAAATTTACAGCATGTTTGCATATAGGGATTGTTAAAAGGAGTCTGCAGTCTGTCCTGTCACTGTTACTCACTGTCATGTTGTTAGAAAACCTGTATGACTTTCCTTTCTCCATGGAACACAATAAATACATATATACAGTGTTTCCTCTAGGATTTTTTCCAGCTGTGGTGGCAGGTCTTTTACCCAGATCTTCCAACTACCTATGGTGTTATTTCAATGACAAAGTCGTGAGCGCAGAATTATAAGAGGAATGACAGATTTCCTCTGTTCGTGCACAAAACTTTTTGCACGCCCTCAAATAAACGCTGCTGACGTGCGATTTAGTATGTCTATGTAACGACTATGTCTCCAACTTTTATTACATTTGCTAGGAATATTTAGAAATGCTGGCCCGTAGCCAGGGGGGTTCAAGTGGTTCGGAAGACCCACCCCTCACTGTCAAAGTTCCAGAATTTGTCCCATACATGAGCTCATTTGTCCTATTTTGACTGCTATGCCATCTTCGCTGGCTGTCGCTTCAGCATGACTTTAGCTAATCAGTTTTGGCCAATTATTTTAATTTTATAATCTGATGTAAGAGAAGTCATTTTGTTTTAAACATTACATTATGTAACATTTTACAAGTAACTTTTATTTCAAGTCTTGGACTTATTCTTGAAACAAAAATGACAAGTGAAGCACCAAAGGTGTGAAGCACCAAAAGCGCACTATATTAAATGTTATCCATGAACTTTATAATGTACTTTTTTTTTTTTTTTACAAAAGAGGCTATAAAAATCTTGAAGCTCTACATTATAGTATTATTAAATTATCATTATGTTTTAATTATTATTTTTTCATTGAAATGGCCAAATTCTGACTGAGGACAGGTGAATGTGCTGGCCAGTTTGTTATTTGTCTAATAAATGACAATAGGCTACAGTTTTTATATATAAACTTTAACAGATTCCTATTTTTTCCTAATGATATATGATGTAATTAATGGGTATTCAAAAAAAAAAGTTTTGTTTTTTTCATTTTTCTAGCAAATCTTTAAATAGTGTGGTTATGCTGACATCCGGCTAGCTAATCCAGCAAAAAATTAATGCTGCTCAAAATGTTACTAAAATGTAGAATTTAATGTGTGATAAATAGAAACGGGGCATATAACTGCAAAAAGGTCCACTTTTTGAAATAAAACCCCACCTTTTTTACCAGGTTGGCTACGGGTTGGCTACGGGCCTGAAATGTATGTCTTAAATATCAAATACCAAGGTGAAATAATGATCCATAATTCTTCAGTATCAAGGATATTTTAGTGCAAAAAAGTGACCTATATTAGTGACCTGTACTTACAGCTCTAGACAACTCGATGGCAAGTAAATGAAAGATTGATGATGATTTCTATGCGAAATCTCTTTTTAACAGTACGAGGACATACAAGGTAATGAGACCCATGTAAAAAGTGCAAGATTTGAAGCAGCTGACGCAAATTACCTTGCTGTGGGGAAAAACTGACAGGCAGATGGGGCATTCTTTGTTCAGCACGCGTCGAATGAAGTCCCGGTCAGGTGATTCACGCACAGCCTGAACCACGTCTTCCAATGTGTAATTGACTGCAGGGTCCCTTAGCAAAGACAAAATCAGCTCACAGCGCCCCCAACTGGGCAGATCAAACACTGCTAGGAGCCTACGGCAAACATGCTGAACAAAAAAATAAGAAAACCCAGGTTATGTTTAATAACATTACATTCAATTTAACACTGACCAGCATGAATATCTTTGGCAGCCTGGGAAAAAAATATAGAGCACAAAATATGATAAAACTAAGAAGCAAAGATTGTTTTGAATTGTGGCGTGATAGTACTGCAGTGTCTCAGTGAAAGCTGCATTAAGGTTAAAGGGCGGTCACCTGTTTATCTGGATGGTTGATGTCGATGGGGGGCTCTGGTTCTTCGCTCCACATGCGCTGATGGAAGGGCTCCAGTAAAGGGCGCTGCAGCAGGACGAGAGCCCCCCTCACATCCCCTCCGCTCTGCCTCAGTGCTTCTTCACAGCGGGTCGCATCATTAAAGCCCAGAGAGCCAAGCTCTTTTACCTAACAAACAAAAACAAGTTAATTTATTCAATTGAATTTAAAATGGAATTCGTTTTGTACATTTACTAGGAATGCATCAATATTTACAAATTGGCTGATACTGAAAAGTCAATAAATAATTTCAGGTTATGTAATAATAAATATTAAAAAATACAAATTAAACCGTGAACATTTTCTGCTTGTTAGACTATTTCATCATTGTAACAAGAGGCAATTCAATCATAACTTAATGTTAAAACAGCTATCATAACATTATTTATCAATATGTGGCTCTTTTTGGATTCTCAGAGGATATAGAAATTCAAAATGTAAAACAAAAAATACACTAGGACCCTTGTTTTTGTTTACATTCCTCAAAACCCAAACTCGGTCTTGGAGGGCCGGTGTCCTGGAGAGTTTATCTTCAACTTGCTTCAACACACCTTCCAGGAAGTTTCTAGTACCTTATCTAGTAAGAGCTTGATTAGCTGGTTCAGGTGTGTTAGATTAGGTTTAGAGCTAAATTCTCCATAATACCGGCCCTCCAGGACCAAGTTTGGACACCACTGGTCTGTACTGAATGAAAAATTAATGGATGAATATACTGTATAACACTATATTATAAATCACCAAGTTATTTTGTCAAGCATCAAATATAGATATTCATTTTGAGATATTAAAACTTCATCAATTAATATAGTAATATTCAGTAATGTCAAATATTATAATTTAGTAATAATAATAATTATTATTATATTAATATTAGTTATTTTAAAGATTAACTTTAAGTGTGCCTTTGATGATAGAAGAAGTATTTTTAATTAAATTGCATGCATAATTAAATACGCAATATCAGTTGATTTAATAAAAATAAAATGATAATTGTTAAGTGTATATTCCAATTTTACTTTGAACATTTACTTTGGAGAAGTACACTTGAACATTTACTTTGAATTTATGTTTACTAGGACAATAATAACATTGATTTAATATTATTACTACTATTATATAAAATCTTATCAAAATATCTTTACTACAAGCTTGGCTGAAATGTTTATGTCAGCTTTTTTGCCGTGCATTTCCCCCCAAACTTTAATAGTAGCCTATTAAAGTTACATAACTGCCTATTTTGGAAAGTCTAGAAGAAACAAATAAATTCCCCCTAAATTAAAGCCATATGGTCCACCGGGAGCTTTCTTTGCTGTTACTGAATGCAGAACTCACTTTAACTCTGCGGTCTCTGAGAGCCTGTCTAACGGCCTTCTCATTATCGCCACCTGCTGTCAGCCAAGCACGTTTAGCTTCTGCTCTGGACAGGGGCACAGGGTTGCCCTTTAGTCCATCATGGCCATTGTTCCCCCCTGAACCATTGGGCTCTTGCTGACACGATGCAGCCATCACACAGATCTCATCAAGCACATGAGGGAGCTCTGTCTTCAGCCAATCATGCGGCGTTACGTTACTGTTTCCTGACACACGCATGCTGGTGTAAACCTCCTCTGGGCTCACTCCTTTCTTCTCTCCCTCCTGAGAAAATATAAGGATGCCTAATTACTTATGATGGTGCCCAAGCCACAATGACAATACATATATCAGACTTACGCGAATGAGCTGAATAAGTTTGAGCCCGTCCTCCTTCATCAGTTTCTGTCGCTTTAAATCAGGGTCTTCGGTGGGCGTGGTTTTGGGTGTGGCTGAAGGAGGTAGGAGGTCCTTGACTGGTGATAGTGGAAGGGGCTTAGAGGGTGATATGGAAGGCTCTGATCTTGATAGACAACACATGTCGCATACAGTCGATGGTGTCCGGTTGACGTATGTACAAAACTGGCAAATCCACTGAATGACAGAAGAGAAAAAGTCGGCTTGATTCAGAATGAGACGTTTGCATTGGTAAATCTGAATATGATTAGAAGCACAAATATGCTGATTCATTATATGTTTTAAAAACTCATTTACTAAATGGAGAAAGGGGGGAAAGTTTAGAGGGTTTTGCAACACAGTTTATATTAACCAGTAATTGAATCAATTCAATTGCACTGAGACTATTGGAGCAAAACAAAACTTGAACTGAACTTTGCTGGATGATGACACTGTGACTATTGTAGAGCTGCTGTTTCTGATTTACATTGGGATTTACATGAATTGGGATGGATAACGACAGTTTTGCTTTCTGTAAAGCTGAAGCCTGAACCATGAAGCCAGATTAGCTGTATATCTAGTTAAGTTTCTGTTTAGTTTGCACCAATTCTGAGACTTCGGTACTGTAAAGGTAGCTCAGCTGTCTTTGAGAGTCGCTTTACAATAGAATTTAAATTGCTTTCATACTGAAGCCAGTTTTAACATTTTTTTACACAATACATGAAGGAAGAGCTAGATAAAAACTCCAAGATGTGCATAAAATCAAGAAACGGGAAAACGCATTTAACCAATAACACTGATGAATTTGTCTCAACAGATCATGTGACAGGATAACTGGACAAACCAGCAGATCTCATTGAACACAATCTCAAATATTGTATCGATCCTTCTAAAATGAAAAAGTTGATCATAAAAATGCTTAGAATTGTCAAAGAAGATTGTTCCAAGGATCAGGCATCTGGCTTTGAAGCTCAACACAAGATATGACAATTTAATATGATGTTTGTCATTTGTTCATTCTGAGGGGGCGGTACATTTTAAGTAGGAAGAAAGTCCTACAGTACGTTCCATTTTTATTATTGATTGCTCTCCCAGGTTTCCAGAAAGTGACAATTTCGTTCTCTTGAATGCATAGGATTGATACTGTTTTATTTGCAAATAAATGATGAAATATTCATTTACATTGGAGGGAAGCAAGTTTGTTACTATGAAGCTGTTTAGAAACTGTCGTTGTTATACAAAACACTATATAATTCAAAGTGACTTGATTTACTGGCAAAGAAATTACGCACATGCTATTTAAAATCTAGGAGTAGGAGTCACCTGGCTGTCCATTAGTGCTGTGGAAGAGGGAGTTGCTCGTGGGGGTACGGCAGGAGGTCGGGTGGCTAGACGAGGGCGTTCGCAAACCTCACATAGAATACTGCTGCCTGCATTCACCACTGTGCAGCTTTTACACTGCCACTCTAATTGACAAAAGATGCACAAAAAACAGAATCATTACAATGACAATCAGATTTAGATGTTTATTTGTCACTCTGAATTACCAATTTGACATTTCAAAAGGTCAAGCAGCTCTGACGGTGTTTTACTGAGGGAAAAGCTGGAATACAGACTAACCAGATATTGTGGAGGGCTGTGATGACTCCTCCTGTAGTGATGGAGCAGCAGAGGACAAACGGGGACGATCGCAGGTTTCACACAAAACCTGCAGCATCGAATTTACTGTAGTGCAGTATGAACACTGCCATGTTGACAGTGATGAGCTAAGGACATGAAGACATCCAAACTTATTAAACAAAGTAATGTAGTCGGAATGGGTGTTAACTTATCGTTTGTAATCTACCAGTAGATTCTCCCCACAATAAATAGATTTCACTTATCATAATAATACCGATAAAACCTACAATCGGTCTGTGCTATGAAATATTACAGTGGTGTATGTGTGATAGCTTTGTGTGTTTGAGCCTAACATTTTTGTGACCAGACATGATTTACCATCACAAGAGAGAAGAGAGAATGAAGAACAAATCAAGCTGTTTTTTTAGTATTCAATACTGAAATAATAGACAATGTCAATTAGAATTGCATTATGAATATACTTCATGCTTATAAAATACCCAGTATGGCTTGAAGAACACATGTAATCGATATATTGCCACAAGCATTTGTTTATCGTGTTCATGTTTGATCCATTTATCGGTTTTCTGCCCTGCAGTAATCTGCTTGTTAAGTGTGACGTCACGAGAAGCAGCTTTGGGGTCCAAGCGCTCTATCAAACTGTATTAGGAGACTTGAGAAATGGTAATAATAAACATTTACAAAGCTATAAACGTTTCATGATCGCTATATATATATATATATATATATATATATATATATATATATAATATATATATATATATATATATATATATATATATATATATATATATATATATATATATATATATATCTATTCATGCCTAATATCCGATAGACAGAAAGTGATTCATTTTTATATATTGGTCAAATATTTGTGTCTGTGATGCAGCAAGTTCAGAGACTGTTGTGTACACCATGATTTTATATAAAATTCATTTTAATGTGTGATATGACTGAAAAATGGTCATAAACGAATGTTTTCTCAATCCAAATGAGTAGCGGCTTGGACCTGGAAACAGTATTCCATGTCACCGATACATCACGACATAACAAGCGGATAGCTGACATTTTTTCTTCAGTAACATGTATGTGAAAATCATGCATGAGTGCACCCTCTAGTGTCCAGTATGAATGAAACAGAAATACCATTTCAATGTATGCTCACAACACTTTGTCAAAGGTCTCAAACTCTGTCCACTGTCCTGCAAAGTTTATTTCTAGCCTGCTTCAGTACATCTGCTTGTGTATTTTATATGTATATATTTTTTATATATAGAGTTGAAAAAAAACATTTGTGAAAATTAATACTTTTTAATACACTGTATTGTAATTATCGTCATTACATTCGTTATCGCAATAAATAGCAGAAAATAAAGTTCATATCACCCATCCCTAGAAAAGTACAAAACATATTCTCTCAATGTTTTAGATCAACAGTGCTAACCTGAGTCGCTTTGTGGGTTTTGAGGAAGTCACGGGGATTCTGATGTGTGTAGACCGTCCAGAATGAGAGTGATAGAGTCTATCACATTCTGTGCAAAGCTTCTGGGTACAAGTGGGACAGTGAGCAGACACTGGAAAGATGCCACATATGGTGCAGTTCTCTGCAGAGTGACAGAAAATCAATGGAATGGACAGGAAATAACAAGGAACGCCTAATAGTAGCCATTGACAAATACAGATAGACCTTAAAAGCAAAGACGTGGGATGCTAAACATGATGTCTTTACCTGTTTGTGTAGAGGGGACCAGAGAGGAGAGTGAGAGAGCTGGACAGAAAGGAGATTTAGGCTGAGGAGGACTAGGCAGAGGTGAGGGAGTTTGTTTATCCGATGCTCTCTCACTAGGACTGAAGACAACTGCATCTGTGCTGAGTCCCTCTTCCACCTGTAGAGACATTGTATAAAAAGGGGGTTTTGGACACTCAGAATGCTGATAGCCAGTCACTATAGACCATAGTTTCAGCTAAAAGCATATTTAATTATCTACTTAAGAATAAAATGTCGTTTGTATACTATGTGGCCAAATGAGGAGTAAATTGTAAGTAAATGTTAATTTTGGGGTGAACTACCCCTTTAAATGTAGAATGGCTGAGAAAATAAATCAATCAATTAAAAAAGCATTACCTGCACAGTGAGAGAGGGAATAAGTCTTTCAAAAAACTCTGGATGAGGATGGGTGCCCTACAGGAGAGGAACAGACAGTTTAAGTGTATTTGTAGATGGTTTATTTGTAATAAACCCATTGAGTGCTTGTACAGTTTCAGACCTTGGTTAGCATGTCCAGCTCCATTCGTAGACACATGACCTCAAGAGTCACTGACGCCACCTTGCCAACATCTGGCTGGACAACTTCATCAGGAAAGCTCAAGCCATCCTGCTGCTGATTGGTGTAGCCGTACAGGTTAAGTACTGCTCTGCCACCCTGAAAGAGAAAGACAATTTAATGTGTAAGCAGATTTATATGCAGAAAAAAAGCTTCACAAATCTCATCTGCCACACCTGAATAGAGTCTACGGTGGTCCTGAAGACAGGATTGTTGTACTTTACTGTACGCCAGTACTTAGGTCTGCTGGGGTTGGTAAGATTGGAGCCATACTTCTCCAAGATGTTAAGAGCAGTAGAAAGTTTCTGCAGAAGGGCAAGGGACTAAAACAAACAAGACAAATTAATGCACAACAAAACAGTGTGAACTTTACAACCCAGAAACAACAACAGTGAATAAAAAAAGACTTAATTTTATGTGCATACAAATTAGTGGAAACTTCTGAAGAAGCTGTGAAAGATTACCCAATGCTATACATATGTATGTTACATATATGCTACATATGTTACAGTGACACCATTCATTCACATGACCTATTTAACTCCATACATTTCACTATATATGGTCAGAGCCACAACTGCCAACTGTTCCCCCTCCAATGTTTAATAGACTTGATGCTGCTCTCCTGCCCTCCAACATATTCTGACACTTTTTTGCAGTATAGGATGATAAAATTTGGCAGCATGTGTTTTAGACAGGTCTTGCTCTAATTTTGCTCATTATTGCTAAAATTGAAATGATTGACAGTCAATTCAAATGTGACAAGTGATAATCACTTAATCCACATTAAGTAAGCTTGCAGTAATAATGCACATTTTAATATTTTGACCAAGAGTGTGAATAACAATGCCAATATATAATCAGGTACATCAGCTGTTAATTGTATTTTGCCTGAATAGGTTTTTAGACTCAAAGTGCTGGTAGCGCTTCACTTAATTTATCAATCACCAAGCACCACAGTTTCTAGATAAAATTCTTTGGTCACACTTTAAAATAAGGTTTCATTAATTAATAGGGCTGAGCGATTTGCCATAAAATCAAAATCTCAATGAATTAAACATTTAACTTAATTACAATTAATGAACGATTATTTTATTTATTTGTTTTATGTTTTTGCCCTCATAGTTCACTGACAAGTTTTGTACAGTAAATATGATCAAATATTACTACTGGCAGATTTCGGAATGAAGGGTGCATTACTTGATTTTAAAATAATTGAAGTAAACACACACTATCTATGATTATTTATTGAACATTAACGCTGAACAACTGAAATTAAAAAACACATAAAAAGCGGCTCTCCGCGCCACACACCCTCATTACTGCTACCAAACCAACCAATCACAAAGCTTGCGCTACCTGTCGTTGTGATGTATAGTTACATTTTTTGAGAGGTGCGCGAGTATGCGAAGGCTGCACTTGACCATACGTGTGCGCTTGGCAGAAGCATAACATCAGAATAATATAATAAGTATAAATCATAATATAATAAATTAGCCTTATAATAATGTAAATTAGCCTTAACTGAGCGGGGTCACGTGACTCCACACACAGTAGGGAAAGTAACTAAAAAAAAATTGACCTGGAAAAATTAGATTGATTATAGGTTCTGAATGTCGATTTCGATTACTTTTTGATTAACTGCCCAGCCCTATTAATTAATGTATTTACTAAAAAAACTGATTATGAACAATACTTCTACAGCATTTATTAATCATCATTAAGTATTTACTAATGCATGATTAACATCCAAATTAATGCTTGTTAACGTTAGTAAATGCACCATGAGTTAACATGAACTAACAATGAACAACTGTATATTCATTAACTTATACAATTTTATTGTAAAGTGTAAACAAATCTTTAATATTCTACTGAAGAAAAACCAAACAAAACAGTAAACTACATCTTTTAAATGGTTAGTCCACCTAAAAGGTTATGATTCCCACTGACGTGTTAGGTAGACTCTTCTTTTAAAGCTGTATCTTCCTTTAAATACAAACCACTATAATTACTATCCCCCACATTGGTCACACTCAATCTTCAGGTTCGAAGACATGCGCTGTAGGTGAATTGAATAAGCTAAATAGGCTGTAGTGTATGTGTGTGAATGCAAGAGTGTACAGGTGTTTCCCAGTGCTGGGTTGCAGCTTTAATGGAATCTGCTGAGTAAAACAAATGCTGGATAAGTAGGCGGTTCATTCCGCTGTGGCGACCCTTGATTAATAAAGGGACTAAGTCGAAGGAAAATTAATGCTATCCCCACATTGGTCACACTCAATCTTCAGGGTTATATACTACTTCAAGTGCAACTATATGGTTCCTTCATAGGGTTAAATGTTTGCTTCCTGCTCTATTATTATTATACGCTCTTTGAACTTCTGAGTAACATGAATTATTACGCCAGCTCTCACCTCCTTCCTGTTATTGCCACTACCATTCTCTGTCAACATGATTTCGGCAGCTATACAGCGATACTTGCTGGAGGGTGGAAGGGGGATGTTGGCCATAGCTTCCACCCCTGCCCTCATCTCCTGGGCAGAACCTGGAGAAGATAAACTGCCCTCCGCATTCACCCTCACCTCCTCCAGCTGATCAGTGAGAGAGGCCATAGCTGAAAGTGAAAGGCAAAAGTCGCAAAGGGCCTACATTTATTGAGATCATTGTTTCTCATGTCACAGCATAGGGAACAAATTAAATTAATTGTAGTTTGGTTAATTGTTAACTTTATTTAGTGCATGTAGTGGCATTACACAAGGTGGCTTATTGATTTATTGTTTGAAGCTTAAACAAGTCAACAGAACATTTATTTACATTCTTATCAAACATACATACTCCTTCTCTCGTTTATTTGTTGTTACTGTTAACGTTGTATAGATATAAACGACTGTCATAACATTTAAAAGGCCTGTATGAATTTATTTATATAAAAATACACGTTAGCTAATATGCTAGCCATCCGGAGAATGGAAAGTGAAACCATAACAACTCACACGAAGCTTGTTAGCTACTTCGTTCTTTAAAATTAAATGTTAATTTCTAGTTAAATACCTTGATAAACTTGTGTTCTGTAGTCTTCGTTGTTATTTTTCTGCCATTTAACGTTACAGACATACTAAAAACCCTCTAACATTACCGTTTCTATTGAAGCTAGCAGGCTAACACTTAGGAAATAATGTTACCGTCAAAAACTCGTCAGCGACAAGTTTACGTCTAATCTTATCATCGCTAAATCTGTGCTTTTTAAGTAATCTGTCTGACGTTTTCCACGAGCTGTCGATAAATATTAACATACTCACCGCGTACTGACAGTGCTGCTCTCTCTCATTCACTCATACGTAAACCTGAAAAACATGTGACCACCGCACAGAGGCGCTGTGAGGACACTGCATTTCATCAACAAAACAGTTCTTGTAAATGGATAAACAAGTAAATATGGCAACGATTGAATGAATGAATGACAGGAAATGTTACAGGATTCTAAACAAGTGTCATAAACAGAAAGATGCTGCGCAGTTTGATTTATGAGTAAACTTTTGAGGAATATTTTATACATTTTATAAACAGTAATTTTAAAAGTGAAATGAAAACTTGAAACTGCGATAATAATAATAATAATAATAATAATAATAATAATAATAATAATAATAATAATAAACCGACGCGATAGACTTACCTGTTGCGTAGGATAAATTGGGTACAGCTGTTGCCCGCCATTTGATTGCATTAATGTGGATCTCTGGAAACAGGCGAAACCTATAAATCTAAAGTGCAAAGCTGTAACTAACAGAGTTAGTCGCTCTCGCTCTATATTACACATTTAAGTCCACTTTGTCACTTTCACATCTAAGGTTAGTCATTTATGTTGTAGTAAAAATACGCTACATCTGAATTATTGAAGTATTAAGAGGCACAGCACCGTGCTCTGATATTGTTTGGTCTAATCTAAGTTTTGCACGTTCTCCATAGTATTGCGGTGTTTTGTATCCTGTGCTGATTTTCTTCGTCTCCTCATAGGAAATGGAAGGTAATCTTCTCAAACTTTAGTCCTGCTAAAGAAGTCGTATACATTTTTGCTTGTTTTAGGGGTGTCAAATGACAATGTTCCCAATTGTCAAATTATGTTAGTGATCTATTTAAGTAACAATCTGTATTGTGATAAATGATTTTAGATTATTATTATTATATAATTAATAATGTGGGACAGCATGGTTTGGGTCATCTGGGACAGCCTTCGAATGGTAAAAATATGCATTTAGAGACTTTACAAATTTAATGACTACAGAGATGGAATGTACTAAGTTCTGTACACACTTGCATACATGCTTACTCGCACATTCTCACACTTTTTTTTTTTTTTTTTTTTTTTATTATTATTATTATTATTATTAATTTTTTTAATTGGTAACTGTTTGGCATGCATAAATGTGGCAAATATATACTTTCAGGCCAAATGCATACGTCCCAGATTACGAAGTTACCTGTCCCAGAAAGTCAAACTCCGGCAGGATGTAAAAATACTAATAGGTGTGGCATGGCTCTTCTCAGTATTGTATAATGTTTTCTTGGGTGGTTCGAAAACATCTTCGTGGTTTCAGAAAAGTCTAATGTTGTTTGAGAGAGCCGAAGTCAAAATGGCAAAGTGTCCCAAGTTGCGTGACTTCCGTACACTTGACTCAAGTGCCTAATTTGTGTTCATACACCATTGCTTGATGTACTATAGAAATAATAGTGATGTAAACTTCAACTTGATGCAACTTCATCTGAAACTTTAACCAATTAAGCACTATCTGCAATCATTAACCCCAAACAAATAATGTTAGCAATACATCACAGTGAAAATGCTAATTGCAGTTTATCTGGTATTTTGTGAAATTTGTTAGGAATAAACAACACTTCACAACCAATGGGAGTTGGGCAACCTCACCACCCAGTAAACCACACGAGACCATTTTTCTATGTTCAGCCACCATCTCAGCCTTATTTCATGTATCAGTGGCCCATGAATCCATATGGCCATTACGGTTTTCCTGGGCCAGGTAAGTTGTCTGAGGCAATGCTATGTGTTGTAGATTTTACACTATTTAAATTTCTTACCTTTTTGTTCTAGCTTTGCACTTTGGCCGTCCCTATATGGCCCCTTATCAGTTTATGCAGTATCCTGGCTATGTGATTCCACATGCCCCCATGCAGCCAATCGATTACAGAAGAATTAACCCCCACTTCCCCTCAGTTGCATCCTATGACTTGCGTGTTCGTCACCACTTTCAAAATGCTGGGATGCATCGGGAAACCGCCTGTTCTGAAGTCCAAACAGATCCTAGTGATTCAGTCAACAAACTGATAGACAAAATTGAGAGTCTGAAGGCCTGTGAACTAGGCGGTGACAAGGGCCCTAACAATGTGGTCTCCTCTACCCCTGATGTGGTGCAGGGAGAGAAGTTGACCTGTTTAAACGAAGACTCCAAATTGGAGGTTGCCTCTAAAGAATGCAAGGAGGATCCGGTCACAAGGCCCACAACCTACAGTGACTCGGCGTATGATGCAGAGTCTAGCCAGGGTAGATTGGATGAATGTGTGTTCTCAGATGTGCTGCCCCTTGACAGTTCCTCTGTGCATGAGGAGGAGGATGTCAATGAGGAAGATGACCCACAGACTGTTGCTGATGAAATATGCAGCCAAAATGAAATGTCTGCGAGTACAACTGGCAATGTGTTTTGTAGTGGTGTCCAAAGCATTGCAGATCCAACAGAATGCCATGATTTGGAGAAACTTGGTGATGAGCAGGTGCAGGATATCACATCTGTGGATGCTGCTGCAGTTATGGAACCTCTTATAAGTCTTTCTGAAGACTTTGACCTGCCGTATCAAATCCTTCGCCTGCCCTGCAATAAAACAACAACTGGCCTCAGTCTTAAACGAGAGATTGACCCACTTGTTTACTTTGATTCGCCATCCACTCTGTTGCCCCCACAAAACTATTTGTCCTCAATTGGCAGTGCTTATTCCTACAGCTACTACCCACAAGTGACCCAAGAGCGCCAGAGTGTCTTAAGTCCATCCATAGATGAGCTCTCCTCCAGAGATGAAATGTTCTCCACCGATGTAGAGGATCTCGAAGTCGTTCCAGGGCATGTTTATGTTGGTGGTGGCAGGCTGGCAGAAACCAGCGACGTGCCAGTTCGCTCCCGAAAAGAGCTCCCAAGTGTAGATAAAACTTGCTCTGTTTGCCAGAAAACGTGTGCATGCTGTGGTTCGACCTTGCAGGATGAGGTAGGAATATGTAAAATGGCTGAACACAGCCATCCTGAAAGGGATGAGGTGTCCGATCAAGACTGTGATCATGACCTCGAAGCAGAGGTTCGGAGTAACTGCGAGTCTCCAAGAGTGTCCAAAAGGAAGTGTTGCAGTAGGCATGCGCTGCCCTCTTGTGGGCATCATTGTGCCAAACACAGACACAGGAAGCTGCTTTGTGAAGGCCAGGAGAGCTGTGATCTACGCGAGCAGGCTCGGGTGCATCCCAAAGGAGAGTGCTGTGAGGAGTATGGTGCTCTGGCTAAAGCAGATAAGAGAATTCAAAAGGGTGCCTTGTGCAGGCCTTGTATTGGTAAGGTTTTTGTATTTTGCATTTTAATGCTGTCACAAGGTGGTCGGCTCATGCAGGATTATTTTTAGAACAACAATGGAGAGAAGGTGTTGTGTCTGACCAAGAGAATTGGGCGAGCTGTGGTGCTAAACCGAGGTCTTGGAGGCAAGTTACTGGACCTCAGGATCAAGGTAGGATATGTGAGTGTCTGTGTGTGAAGTATGCTGTGTTTTTTTTTAATAACTTTTTCTCCCCAAAGCGAGAACTCCGTTGAGAAGGTCGAGTTGTAAATCAATCCATCAGCAAAGGCCAAGAAGTGAATACAATGACTATGATGAGACTGAATTTACCTACTGCCAGAGGGGCAGAGGTAAGTTGAGCAGTTTAAAATGTTACCTTTTTTTTTTTTTTTTTTTTTTAAATAAATTAACAACCCCCCCCCTCTCTTGTTTGTGAAAATTGTCTATTCAGGTTCTATGAAGAAAAGAGGCACAAGATACTAAACCATTATGCACTGCTGTAGTACTTTGATGTATTACCTTAAACTTGTGTAAAATGCACTTCACTATAAATGTACACATGGACACTGTTCTTGGCTGTATGTAAATGAAAGGTATGACCGTGATGTACACCTTGCTGCATTTTCAGTGCTCAAGATAACTCTCTTTTTGGGTGCTGTGCATTCATCTTAATATTATACTGAAACCGTTTTCACTGTACCAGGCCTTGACCTATGCCTACAAGGCCTTTCCTCATGTGTCATGATCTGGGAGGTGTAGATCTTGTCTGAAAAGGGGCTCTTTGCATGGTCAAGGACTGGCCCGCTGAGACCAGTTTCAAATGTTGGTCACTGGAGATGCAGCTGGTTCAAGGGTGATGCAGGGGAGAAAAAAAAAAAAAAAAAAAAAGGGAAGGATGGGGAAATTAAGTGGACAATCTGGCAATTCAGCCTCTCTTAGTCCAGATGTGTCTTTGTTTTTATTACTGTGCCGTTTTATACATCAGTGTAATGTTAACATGCAGAAAAAATAAATTTGGCTATACAGTGTGTCATTAAAGTTTCCGCATTGCACTTGACCTGTGTCCAAGTTTGTTTTTCTCTCTCTTTTTTTTTTTTTTTCTTTTCTTCCCCTCTTTTAATAGTGGAAAACTCCACTTTAAGGCCACTTTTTGCGAGTATAGTTGTTTGCAACTATGCATCTGCTCTTAATTTGAGCCCTAGATCATTAGTGTGGACTTTATGATTCAAGCATCTTCGCTAGAGGATTGTAGCACTGTGTAAATTCCAAGCTCAGATGTAAAACCTTTTCACTAAAATAATGAAACCTGTTGAACCCCTAACTAGTAAGTTGGTTTAGAAAGTCAAATTTTGCAAAGACCATTGCTGCCCTGCATTTATTTATTATCAGTAACAGAATTAGTGTTAAAAGTGGGTTACTATTAAACCCATATGTTATCAACATATCTTCGTATTATTTTTTTTTTTACCCTTTATGATAGGGCATATTTTGAGCGACAACTTTCTTCTTTTTTTTTTTTTTTTTTTTTTTTTTTTTTTTTTTTTTTTTTTTTAAATGGTCTGTTTTAAGGCTTTCTCTAATTTTACCTAAAAGAATAGCATAGACCTAACTTGTGATGCAACAATACACAAGTTAACTTAACAACATTGTTAGGATGTTGTTCCGTAGTGCAGCCATTTTCATAAGGCTACACTCCTGGATGGAAAGTGTATATGATGCATGCATTTCAAATACAAAATAGTATTTCATAATTGGTATTTTTATGGGGATTTTGTAACTCAATATTTGTCTAGTATTTTTGTATTTAAAATACTGTTAAATATTTTGTAAGAAATCTACATGATAGCAGAAAAATTTGGCC
Organism: Danio aesculapii; assembly: GCF_903798145.1. Taxonomy (NCBI): domain Eukaryota; kingdom Metazoa; phylum Chordata; class Actinopteri; order Cypriniformes; family Danionidae; genus Danio; species Danio aesculapii. The sequence goes on from NC_079436.1 coordinate 27,822,892, forward strand.
TAAAATGATTGATGCCTTCGTAGTTATTTGCCTTGGCCTGAGATCAGAATAGAAACTTAAGAAGGTGATCAATGTTTGTATGGAAATTATGCAACACACAAAGAAAATTAGACTAACGTCAACAGTCATTGAAAATAGTATTCTGCACAAGGCCATAATGGCAGTATAGTGTACAATTTGACTTTTAAGAAATGAGATGGAATAAAAAAATCAGTCCTTAAGAACAGGATGTGGAGCCTTCAGCACATAATGTGAACACATTAAGGATTCTTCCAGGATTGTTTCTTTTTGGTATGTAGTGACTTACAATTTATGTTTGTGGCTCTGTACATACTATACGTGTTTGTAAAAAAAAAAATATAAAAAAAAAAAATATATATATATATATATATACACATACATACACGTATATAATTATTATTTTTTAAAAAAATTATGTAAAGCCTAACCAGGCATGGGGGTGCAAATTAGCTATATGCCCTATGTACACAACATTGGTTGTCTTCGTATAACAATGTCAAGTGTATGGTGCCTGCAAATAAAATGAGTTGCTCTATATTTCAACTCATTATCTGCATTACACGTTTTTACAGTGATTAAAGAGATCATTTTAAAACAGGACTTTCTGTATGAAATTTGTTCAAAATCTATGCTAAAATGAAAGAGAGAGTCAGTTTAATGGTGATTGATCAAATATACCTATTGATGGAAGGTTTGTAAAGAAATGTCATGCTCCATTGTAAACGTATTTTGCAGTTTTTTCAGCATACAAAATACAGTATTTTATTTTGATACATTTCTGGCTGTTGTATTTTGTAGTTTATTTTGATACTCGCAAAACTTAAGTATTTGGCATTTTATTTTAAAATACATTTTATGTAGTTTTTGCCCATCCCTGGCTACACTACGTTCTACTTCATAAATCACAACTTAAATCCCATAAAGTCTTTCCTACCATAGAAACAGATTTATTTTCTGCTCAATTGAAATTGTGGATTACGTGATTTAAGACGTTTTGTTCTATAAAATGAAAGGCAGAAAAAGTGTTTGTTTTGTAACAAATATAACCCGTCTTAAACCACTTTTACGAGCGGACCTGTTTTGACTCGACCAGCGCTGGTTCAAGGGCGTGGCAATCTGATTAGCGGGCTTCCTTATTGGCTGTTCCACGCGCAGGCGTCTCCCGCTATTGGCTTCTCTGTGGGAGTAACAGCGTTTACAGTACAGCCCTTGAAGAAGCCAAGAGTGAAGTATGACAGATGAGGCTGCTCTGCATGTGATGTTCACCGTTGTCATAGATGAAAGAAGATTATCGACATACAAGGTGAGTTTTTCCCCGCTCTCTCCTTTCAAAGACAGAACACCTAAATTACTGGGAGTTTTATGTCTACGTATTTGCATCAAGTGGAACTGAGGTTTTCTTTACTGAACTCATAAACAGAGTTTACAACGAGCCGTTTTTTCCCGTTGCATATTTGCGGCATTACGTTTTCTTACACGGTGAGCTAATTAGACATTTAATTTAACTTAATTAGAGCGCGACGTGTTTCTGTTTAGAGCAAGTTCAACTTAATCTTCCCAGTTTTGTGTTTGCTGTGTTATCCATCAGTGTAGCACCATATAACGTACTTTGCGGAAAGAGCTTTCTGTCTCTTTTCCGGTTCAAGTCTTGTTTTGATTGTTTAGAGACACGCCACAATGGCCGCATGTCAAAACGTAGCGAGCTTCCTACCTAGGCAACATTTCTGAGTGGCACAGGTGCACTGGACTTTAAAAGCACCCATCATGCCCAGAAACGTTAAGCAGGCAGCTTACTGAAAGTTAAGGCACAGACAGTGACAACTAGTCTAAATATGCCTGTGTTTGAAAACATACTTGCCCTGATAATGCCTGTGCATGTCACACATTCTAAAATATTTGGGTTATCCCTGTAAAAACCTCAATCTTTGTCCCACGGTCTGTTTGTATGTTATTCGACATTAACAGAAATGTTGACATCAGAGGGTGTTTTTGACTTTACTGTGTCCTTGGGACCCGATTAGTAAATTCCTCAGATATTATCTTACATTATCTCATCTCAGGGCTTTGCTATCAGACGCTGCTTGATCCACTCAGTATTCGAGAGACCTTTTCCCTATGCATTTGGTTTCTTATTAACACAGGTTTGTGTTGATGATCAGCATAGTACTTTAATCAGCATAGTGTTCTGTTAATTTGACAACCGTTCTGACAACATTTCTGTACAAAGTTAAATGCTTATCTGGATTGTGTCACAAACACACCTTGCTCACTTGAGGTCCATTGGGTTCATTACAAAATTAAACACAGATGAAGATCTGTGCCACTTTGCTGCATAAATTATGTGCTGCCATGGGATGTTTCACATTTCTGCATTGTTTACACAGGTTAACGCTGGAGGTGCTGAGCTGTAACAAACATCCTATGTTGCATTGGGGAAAAAAGGCATCAAAAAGTAAAGGCCAAGGGCATGCTTGAATAGCGCCCCTCCCCACCATAGTCAGCGCATTGCCCTTGAGAATGGCACACAGCTTCAGTTTTTAAGTGACATTTTTCATTTCCCCCTTTTTCTTTACCCCCTTTCTGACAAATCCCCTGATTCAGCTGCATCCATCAGGTTGATGCTCTGCTCTAGGATGCAGCTGACATTTTGTTATTTGGTTGTTTCATTGTCTTCGTTTTCAAAACGTCAGACTAATAGGTGACCTCAGCGAAGCTTCCACCATGGGATTCATATTTCTTTGTAGCTGAGAAACACATCGTTTCACATTTGATAATATCTTGTGAGGTGCATCTAGTCTGCTAATCTCATTGTATTTCTTTAGTCATGCTCTTGATCCCCCCCCTTTTTTAAAGGTAATAGTAAAAAAAAGGTAATATTTTCAATCTGGGTAGAAAAATGTGGCAGATGAAAGACAGCTTGCTCAGCATAAAATGAGAGATTGATGTACAAAAATGAAAACTCGGAGGACTTTTTCCTCAAGGTTACACCTTCTCAAGTATTTCATATGATTTAGTAAATTTTGCCCACAGGACGTTTAATAGATTGGCACATTTTCTCCCTTGTGTGCTGTACTAGAATTGCTGAAGGAAATTATGCAATGTGAAATTGAGCTGGAGTGGTTTTCACTGTAACTGAAAAGCTATGGAAGACTTGTGATCTCCATCACAGTGAAATAGTACAATACACCTTTTCAAATTTGTAGCCTTGGATCTTATTTACAAATACAGACGGTGGTTTATATGAGATTAAGTGTGTGTTGGTTTGATTGAGATAATTTCAATAGTTTTGTTAGTGTGTTTCATAAAGTAGTTTGAATACTGAAATTTGAGCCTTGGTGTACACCAAAAAAGCAGCCAGAAACCTCTGAAAACTTGAGTTTTGACCCACTTCCAAACCAACTCTAGTGTTTTTTTTTTTTAAAAGTGAACTGAAACATGTTGCAAAAAGAACAGAATGCTCAAAAAACTTGCCTTTTTCTTTTTCTTTTATACTATTCCTATGGTGTATGTATGATTTTTATTATGCTTTTTTTTTTTAGGACAACAGTATCTCCAGCAGAAAATATATCCAAAGATGACATTTTAATATGAAAAGAAATCTGTGTTGTTGAAACTAATAAACACAGCAGAAGTCAATGGTTCGTTTGAATTATTTAGCTTGACGTGTTTACTGTCCTAAAATATTTCAAATGTTTCTCAAAATAAAATATATTGTGTTCAAAGGTGAAATTATTATTATTTTTTTTTTTGTTTTTTACCCAGACTTTTAAAAAGCAGATATTTTAGAAGGGTAATCACAATACCAAGAAACCATGATAATTTTATCCAAGGCAATTGTACCGTTAGAATCACATCCTGGCCCATACCTAATCTGTAATGGACTACAGTTACATTTCAACCGACAGCTAGCTCTCTGCAACTCTCACATGGTCGCCCACTGAAGCTAAGCAAGGTTGCGCCCGGTCAGTGCCGGTTTTTGCTAGATCGGATACGTTTGCAGCCGGAAGTTAATGAGAATTATTTATAATATTTATTAAATCTCCCATTTATTATATTTTATTAACGTCTACCCCCACCCCAACTCTAAACCCAACCGTCACAGTAATGTAAAAACAGTTGTTGTACCGATTATTATTTGTTATCTATTAAATTACCCAATAAGTTGTATTTTTTAATGCCTACCCCCACCCCAACCCTAAACCAAATCGTCACAGTACTGTAAAAATATTAATTATTGTTATACAGTGTCATAAAAAAATGCTGCTTTATTAATTTGCATATCCCAGTTCCAGCCGGCCGCATATCCGATCTAGACTTTACTGTCAGTACCTGGATGGGAAAGCTAGGTTGCTGCCGGAAGTGGTGTTAGCGAGGCCAGCAGGGGGCACTCAACCTGCGGTCTGTGTGGGTCCTAACATCCCAGTGATTGCTGTCTTTCGGATGTGATGTTAAACGAAGGTCCTGATTCTCTGTGGTTGTTAAAAATCCCCGGATGTCCAGGAGTAGGGGTGTAAATTTACCCTGTCTCCTCTTCACCAATCAGCTGGTGTGTGGTGTTCGGTCGGGTGCAATATGGCTGCCGTAGCAACATCCAGGTGGATGTTGCACACTGGTGCTGGATGAGGACATTCCCCCCTAAAAATGTGTAAAGCGCTTTGAGTGTCCAGAAAAGCGCTATATACATTTTAGGAATAATAATAATTATTATTATTATTATTATTATTATTATTATTATTATTATTATTATTATTATTATTATTATTATTATTACATTTACATTTCTTTTGTAATTATATAATGCTGTTATTCCCAAAGACTGTGGAAAAAAGTGTCACAACTACAAATACATATCTACAGTATATATTGTAAAATAATTATGACTTCAAACATCAAACTTCTCATTTAACAAGAACCCTTTTACAAAACTTCTTTGATTTATTGGTAAATTAAAAGTTTTCATGTCTTTTAAAGTTGTGTATGAGATTACTTTCTAATGCATTATGACTGGAAATCCCAAAGAGAAAGGAAATATTTCCACTTCTCCATCACAAGATAATGTGAACGTAATAACAGATAACCCCCTAGGGGCGTCCGTCCATTCATGTCACAATAGAAGGCTTAATTGCGTTATTAATTATTTTTCGCCTCAAGGGATGGAAAGAGGAATTATACTTAAATGAGCAATTACTTACATGGTGTAAACCTTTGAACTTGAAAGAGAAGAGCACAATCCGATAACTGTTTTGTTTTGGAAGTCACGGCCACATGAGCAAATCATTACGGTACTGGTTTAAGTGTAACAAAAGGATGTCAGAAGTGCTCAGGATGTGGACACAAGTCATTTAACACCAGTAACTTGACAACTGTTCATTCTTGGCTTCAGTTGATTGACATTGCTATAGCCTGCACAGTTCATTTTGCTTTGAATATTACTTCCTTGGTGACAAGCATTGAGCCAAGCAATTAAAATGCATATTAGCTGTACGGTACCCGAAGGAAACCAAATGGCAGCAAATAAATTTTAGACGGGGTTAAGAAATATTTTTAAGTCCTGAATTGGTTAAGGTCAGAAGGAAGCATGAGCGCCCGAGGGGTTTTGAACTCTCATTCACTGGTCAGCTTCATGCATGCAAATATCCATGTGTCATGCAGGTTTCTGAAATTTTGCCTGCAGGCTCAACCAAACTAGGTCACATTTTGCTGTTGCTTGTAAGGGGATTTTTTTTATGCAGTGAAAATTTGTGCTCTCATTGTGTGCGCACATAAATACTCCCTGTAAGTGTGCTATACTGCCTATTGAGGTGAGCAAGAATCTATGTCGATAAAACAATGCTAATTAAAGGGTTATGTTAATTAAAAAAACAATGATAATGCATTTTATTTATATAGTGTCTTTCCAAACTTAAGGTCACTTTAAATTCCATGTCATTACTGTAAATATAAAACCTTAAATGTAGTCAAAACAAACATAAGGAGAGGTGGAATATAATGCAGAGAAAAAGCAGAACAAAACAGCAGAGGATCAGCAGTCAGGGGTGGAGGAGTACTAGATGTGTCAGTAGGTGAAGGGTTGTTTGTCACTCCCTTACTGTATGACATTGTGTGTTATTTGGAAGTAACATCTTTTAGACAGCTGTTTATAAATGGGAATGAGAAAAATTTCTCAGAACTGAACTTTATCTAGTATGTTTTGTTTTATATTTAATTTTATTAAATTCAATTCATGTTTATTTCTATAGCACTTTCACAATGTAGATTGTGTCAAAGCAGCCTAACACAGTTCTAGTAAATTGAAAATGTGTCAGCCCAGTTTTCGAGTTGAAGTTCAGTGCGGTATAAATTTCATTGCTGAAAGTCCAAACACTGAAGAGCCAATCCATCAACGCGCAGCTCCACAAGTGTCAATTTATGCCAAAAACCGTAAAAATATTTAAAATGGTATAAATATATGCCAAATGTTAGTGGTGTAACGGATCACAAATCTTACACTTCGTATCACATCATTTTTTTTTTTTTTTTTTTTTATGGATCAGACCTTTTTTTTGGATCAGCCAAAAAGGGGAGGAGACAAATGTAATTTGCTTTTACATTTATTACAAAAACAGTACTGCAAGACACTTGATTTTAACAAACAGAACTTAGAACCTGTAATTTTATTACAAATAAAATGAAATAATCAGCTGAATAAAAATAAATTGTAAAATATTCATTGTTACTACACTGTAAAACCCAAAACATTAAGGTAACTCAAACTATTTGAGGAAACCGATGCAACAAACCATTTAAGTTAAGAAAACTAATCCTAATGAGTACTGTGAACTTAATCCATTTGAGTAAACGAAGTAATTTGAGCACAGTAAAACCCAATAAATGAAGAGAACTCAAACTGTTTGAGGAAACCGATTGCTACAAATTATTTGAGTTAAAAAAAACTACAGTAATCTAAAGGAGTTCTGTAAACTTATTCTATTTAAGTTGAAGTAATTAAGTATTTAATTAACTCATTAACATCAACACTGAGTTCAAAACTCTTTTCAAATGAGTAGAATTAACTTTCAGTCAATTTTGAGTCAACTACACTTATTTCAGTTGATAAAGTTGATTGTTGGGCTTTACAGTGTACTACTGTTGCTAATGAGACTAAATGTATAAATCTAACATTATAAATTGTACAACCCAAATTTATTTTCTTCTATAAACAAATTTATTAAACAATTCAGTTATTCAATCATAAAACTTAATGTTTCATTGCTACATGTGTCATTTCTGAAGAATTATTCGGTGGCATATTTTTGATGGCTGTTTGTCACCATCTATTGGTTAAATAATGTAATTGGAACCTACAACTTTCAGTTTTGAGCTTCTTTAAATGCATATAAATGTGATTTTAATCTTTATCATAAACATCAGTGGTTTTATCTAAACCATAAACTGTTCTCCCAGTACTTCTGTGTTATTTGTCTGTTTGTAACTTCATAACTAACTCACGCTAAAGACTGAATCTCTTTCTTTTGCTTTTTGCAAACACAGATTTAAATGCAGCGTTTAGAAGGATTAATAAACTTATGCAAGTCACCATTAATTATAATTTGTTGCGTGGGTGTTGAGATGCCAAACTTTTAATGATGAATTGTTTATTTTACACTGAATGCATTAATGCAGGCTAAACAAGTAGTGACAGAAAACGCCTATGAAACCCACCATATCTTGAATAACCTATCACATCTTCTTTCGTCATCATTATATTCTACAGGAAAGCCTGAATGCTTTCATACATGAGATTTGAATGACGCGGGAAGCGATCTCTCTGCGATCATTACAAGTTTAGGATTACTCTACAAGTAAAAAAAAAAAATTGTTATTCCACGGTACACGTGTGTTCCGAACCATGGGTTGTAATCCGTACGAATCACGGATCAACAGTGATCCGTTACACCCCTACTAAATGTATATATTGTAAGCAGAGCAGCTTAAAGACAATTTTATTTTTCAAATTAAAAATACATTTTGGTAAACCTTCAAATGACAATATACAGTATAACAAACTGCTTTTCAATGTACAGAAAAGACTAGATCTAAAATGCTAAATGTGTGTCAGTTAACTATTAGGATCAAATTAAAGCTTAATTAATAAATTGCTTTGGAAAAACTGTAAAGAACGCCATGTGAATAAAGCAAATTGAACTGAACAGAATTATTTATTGAATCTTTATTTATTTATTTATTTTTTCATCCGATGTTTTGGCTGTGGCCCACATTGTGGGGTAAAGTGTGTCAGATGCTTTGCTGTAAACTGCACCAGTATGTACTAATACAATATCCTGACACTTATTTAGCTGTTTTAAGACATGCTGTTTGTTTTCTGATGTAAAATAAGTACACCAGATAACTTTTGCAATGAAATTAGCAGATAGATAGATAGATAGATAGATAGATAGATAGATAGATAGATGTGTATATGTATGTATACTTTTTTAGTTTATGTTGCAATATAAAATATTATTAGACTTTTTGCTGTCATCATGGATGGATGAATTTTATGACTTTTTAACTTTTTTTTTTTTCTTGTGTACTTTTCTTTATTTAACAGAGTTATTTCACATTAGATGGAGAAGAATATTCCTTCAGACTTCCTTTATTTCCAGCTGTGCTCACTGCATGATTGGACCTGTGCTAAACTTATGGTAAGAATCACTCCTTGAAGCAATAAGCCCTTGAAATAATCACAGTATGCTGTTTGTCTTTTGTTTCACGCATGATTCATGCTTCTGTTATGTACCACTGGAATGACTGCAATTTAAATAGTCTTGTTTTAATTGACGGTTTTATTATTTTTTTTTATATTCTCTATAGTGCGGTTCCTCTTTGCTTTACAGTATTGTATGTTTATGTTTACAATTTCGTGCATGTTATATGCATTTGAATGAAAACAGCCTTTATTTGATTGCAGCTCCGTAATATGACTAGCACACTGACTGTCTATTGCTTAGTCAATGTATACAAAAGTTGCAGTAATGTTTATATGATTGTCAACAAAAGAGACTAAATATATTGGTTGAATATTAAAAATTTAAGACTGGATCAAACTACAGGCCTTTTTAATATGTATTATTGTTTTTCTGGTTGCATCACGCACATACAGAAAATATTCCCAGATGTTCCTCCCTCAAATCTCAAACTTGTACACATTTCCAAATTCGTGGCACAATAACAAGATAAGAGATTTTGTAAAGATTATCATGTCAGAAGGGAGAATCTCACATGAAATCACATAAGATCATCATCATTGACCTTTCAGCAAGTCATGTTTGCATTGCTAGCTAGCATGCTAGCAGCTTTCTGCACTCACCTGGTACATAGTGATAATTCATCCTGAGCTTCCAGTCTATATAATTGTTTCTAATATAAATTATTGCACAATTTATATTAGAATATCTATCTTGCTATATTTTGTGAATGTTTATAGTAAACTTATTTATAATAAAATTCCTTATATTACGGAGCGGCCACATGTGAGGTGTTTTTGGGAGGTCAACAGATCAACTTTTTTTTTTTGATTTGTGCAATGCTAGGGTGCTTTATTGCACTTGCTGAATCACATCCAAAAGAGGCAGTTTCTACAAACAATTGCATAATATTAATATCATGATATAATATCATGATGTTATACTTATGACTTGTGATCTGTAATAATAATAATAATAATAATAATAATAATAATAATAATAATAATAATAATACGTTTTTATTGCAGTTTCACAAAATATTTTTTTAATTATCCAAAAAAGAGCATAAAACTTTTGCAATAATTAGGAGATTTGGTTTTAAAATGTTAGTTTGTGCAGGTTGAATGATAATAGAAAATCTTGTGTGTTTCTGGTTGTGGTACATTGTTCTAGCCATGTTCACACGCTTTTTTTCTCCATCTTTGCACAGCTTGTTTGTCTCACATTGGCTCACATTAAGTACTGATAGTTACATAATCACCCATAATTGGCAAAGTCAGCCCAGTTAAAAGCATGTTTGATCTGATCAGAGTTGCCCCAATGTGTCTGTGAACAGATTGAATGTTTAAGATTTGATCTGTAAACATTTTACATGACAATGTGGGCTGAACAGCAGAACCAGATTTTTGTCAGAGGGCAAATCAGAGACAAATCAGCCTAAACTTCTGTAGTGTGAGGCCAGATTGATCTGTTGTCTTCCATGATTCTATTCTTTCTAACAAGTCGGCACTTGAACATGACTTGTAATAAGGATTTCAGAAGTGGAAAGCAAAAAAAAAAAAAAAAAAAGCATTTCCAAAGACCGCATTAGCCTCAGCATCCTTCACGATCAATGTCTAGGCTCAGGGTGACTGTGGACAGTCCTAATCCCAGCTGATTTGTTTACTTATCCCGGACGTCTACATCTAAGTCAGGCCTGACAAGAGTTTAGATCCAGCTCATAGCTAGCGCAGAATAAATTAACCCCTCTGCCTGCTTGTGCATCTGCCAAGAGTTTTACATTCTTGGCAGTCTGTTTTTGACGCAACGTCCTGTCTCGCTTCCACAGGCAGAAGCAGATGTAGATTAAATCACTGACAGACTTAACAAGTGGATTGGCGGCACAAATCGGAAAGGATACTGACAGATTTAACAAGTGGATGGGCGACACAAGTCGGAAAGGATACTGACAGTCTTAACAAGTGGATTGGCAACACAAATCAGAAAGGAAACTGTCATTAAAGCAAGCAAACCGCTTCTGTTTATGTGCAACAGCCACAATTTAAAGACGATGGATAGCTTGTCCCAGAGCTCCAGACTTGAGTGTCAGATATGTTTCAACTACTTCAGCCAACGGCGCCGTCCCAAACTCTTGCACTGCCAGCATACCTGCTGCTCCGTGTGTTTGAGCCAGATGAGGCTCAGCCAGAGAGAGATTTGCTGTCCTTGGTGTCGCTGTGTGACCCAGATCCCTATTGGCCTTTCAGTATCCCATCTCCCAGATGACCTGGAAGTACTTTCTGTTATCAGTCTTTCCCAATCCTCCGAACATACGCCCATCTTTATACATTTACCCAACAATGGTTGCTACCTGCTGCCCGTCCCTCTGGACACCGATGGAGCACCGCTACCTGGACAACCAACCACCCATGTTGGCTCTAAAAGCATCGGTGTGTTTGACGTGTCGGATGGACAGAATCATGTTGTAGGAGATGACAGTCTTGAGGATGGGATGGAGGAGGAGGTGGTAGTCAAGACTACTGCATGGACTGGGGTTTGCACTGTGCTACTTGTGGCATTCATTTTGATCTTTCTGTTGGGTATCGTGTTGCATAACATGTCCTGCGTGTCCAAACGCTTCACTATTATTTCCTGTGGTTGAGAAGGATGAAAAAAGAATTAAAAATGGACCATCCATTGGGGCTCATCTTGAAATCGTACTTTGTGTATGTAGTGGGTTTTATACCAGGGATGTCCAAACTTGGTCCATGGAGGGCCAGTGTCCTGCAGATTTTAGCTCCAACTTGCCTCAACACTCCTGCAAAGATGTTTCTAGAAAGCCTAGTAAGAGCTTGATTAGCTAGCCCAAGTGTGGCTGATTGGGGTTGGAACTAAACTATGCAGGACACTGGCCGTCCAGGACCGAGTTTGGGCACCCCTGCTTTATAATGACGAGCAAAAAAAAGTGAATGAAAGAAAAGTAACATCTATGCAGCCTATTGTATTTCAAGCCAGTCTCATGACAGTTTTTCATATCTACAGTATTTTATGTTATGTGGCTTACTCTTATACATCTGTACAGTCTCATTTGTGTGTTTTACTCCAGTGTGTGGGGTTTATTTTTAAAAATCATATCATTTTGTACAATTGGGATTGTACAAATTCAAAGCTTGTTTAATTAGCTTGGGTTAATGTTGATATAAGCCCTCATTCATTCTTCTTTTTTTGGGGGGGAGGGATTTGTTCAATTAATGTTCAGAATCTAGCAGTATTGATTTCATATATTTGCATGTCTTGTATGTACCTGTGGGAAATTTAAAGTGTTAGTTCACCAAAAAAAAAGAAAATTATATTATTAATTACTCGCCTTTACGCAGTTCCAAACCCCTGAGACCTTCATTTGTCTTTGGAAAACAAATTAAAATAGTTTGACTAAAATCTGAGGGCTCCCTCACCCTAGACGGCAAGATTCTAGACTTGTTTAAAGTCCAGATATTACCAACAAACATCCTCATGGCTTCAGTGATTAAATCAGAAAATTATCAAACTACAATAATACTTTTGTGTTCACATAAAACAAAAATAACTTCATTAAACGTTTCTTCTCCTCAGTGTCAGTATAGGGTGCTCACTGATGAGTATTGTGCACTGATGCATACATTTCTTAGTTTAAAACAAAATCACAAGTGTATCAGAGTTATTAAAGACGTAACATGTGAATGTGTCGCCCTATACTGACAATGAGGAAAAGCAACCTTTGAATAAAGTCGTACTTTTTGTTCATGTGGGCACAAAAGTTTGTTTTCGTAGCTTGATAATATTCAGATTGAACCACTGAAGGCATATTCTCTGTTTTGAGGATGCTGATTTTTTTTTTTTTCTGGAGTTGGAAATCTTGCTGACTATGGGAGTTCTCAGATTTCATTTAAAATATCTTAACTTCATTTGGCTTTGGAAAACAAATTTTCAGGGGTTTGGAATGACATAAGGGTGAGTAATTAATAACATAATTTTCAATTAAGTGAAGTGACGCTTTAACTTTGAATTGACCCTTTAAGTCTCTAATGTTAAACTAGATTTGTGCGATATCGACAGTTGTGCAGATTGTGACTGAACACTAAAATGTAAAAATGAAATAACATTATATGTAGTTGCACTGCCTTTGAATATTGTTCGTTGTTGTATTTCAAAGTGAGTGGTTGTTTTAAGGTGTTTTATTCAAATGTTTTATTTTTCAAATACCAGCAATGTTTTCATTAGTATCAATATGTAATGATTTATTTTTCTTTCTTTTTTTCAACAGTGTGTTTTGACTTTGATTAAACAAATGAAAACCTCTCTGATTGATTTGGTTAAAAAAAGAGGTCTTGTGTGTGTGTGTGTGTGTGTGTGTGTGTGTGTGTGTGTGTGTGTGTGTTTAAATTTTATATTATTTAATCTTAATATATATAATAAAATCTTAACCATATGACTGTTAATATTTCTTGGTGCTTAAAAAGCTGCATAACACTGTTTAAGTTTTGGGTGAGATGTAAAAAAATAATTGATTTGTAAGTTCTGTTAAAATAATCCTTAAAATAAACCATGTCCATTAAAACATTCAGCAGCACAATTGTTTGCAACATTGATAATAATTACAAATACTAAAATATGGAGAAAATGACTTGTCTATAAAACTACAGATAGATGTATACGTGCATTAATGCATGTTGTGATATTCCATATGTGTCTTCCAATATGACTTCCGTAGGGTTGCACAGGTGGTCAGTCAATCATTTTAAGTTCTGTCGTTAATGGGTGTGGTTTTTCTCCTTTTATAAATATGAATAAGAAGAAAAACAAATAAATGAGAATGAATTTTGCCTCAAATCCACATATTACAATGATTTTTTTAAGGATCATGTAGAGTAATTATGCTAAAACAAAATTCAGTTTTACCATCGCAGGACAAAAAAAAAAAAAACGTTCACAATATTACAGTTTTTACTATAATTTAATGAATACAATCCATTTAATAATATGTTATCACACCCTTGCTTCCCAGACATTATTAATGATGGCAAGTTATTTGACTTAATATACAGATTTATTTTGCCGTTTTGTAACTATAGAGTTTTATGGAAATGAGCTCTTTTTTTTATGACAGTGTTTTTTTCTTTTTGTAGGTGTGATTTATAAGTGCACGTTATACAGTGCCTATTTAGAAAATCATCATACCCCTTTGAAATAATTACTTTATTTGTCATACAGCCTGAAATGAAATCACATTCCAAATAACTTGTCCAGCCTTTGAAATGTTTTTGTAGGCGCCTTTCTACAACTGTATCCCGGATGTAAGTCTTTTGAAAGCAAGGTGTGAGTAAAGGTATAGATTTTCTCAGTGTATGATGATTTTCTTTATCCACTGTGAATGAAAAGTTATGTGAAATGTAAGTGATCAACATACTTGAAGGATCCCAAATATTATGCTATGAATGACAAGCAGAAGACAAAACCCACACATTGTACATGCTGTACTTTTCAGTTAACAGATTTGACTTCTTCGCTTTCAGGTTACCTATAATAAAATTTAAGGTTAGTTATGTGTTTTACTATTATTATTGTTGTTATTATTATTATTATTATTACAGTAGAACATGTTGTACCGGGTGTCATGGTGGTGCAGTGGGTAGCACGATCGCCTCACCGCAATAAGATCGCTGGTTCGAGCCCCAGCTGGGTCAGTTGCGTTTCTGTGTGGAGTTTGCATGTTCTCCCCGTGTTGGCATGTGTTTCCTCCGGGTGCTCCAGTTTCCCCAGTCCAAAGACATGCGGTATAGTTGAATTGAAAAGCTAAATTGGGTGCATAGTGTATGTGTGTGAATGCAAGAGTGTATGGATGTTTCCCAGTGTTGGGTTGCGGCTGGAAAACATATGCTTGATAAGTTGGTGGTTCATTCCGCTGTGGCGGCCCTTAAGCCGAAAAGAAAATGAATGAATGAATGAACATGTTGTACCATTTCTTTTCCAGCATGACTGTGATGACATATATTAGTTAACAATTAAAACAATTAGCATAAAAATCTTAAATTGTTAAATTAATTTTGAATTAATTTACAAAAAAATGTCAACAGTGGGTCTTCTAGTTCAGTTCAGAGAGGGAATAAATTGGGACTCACTCTATATTTATGTACTTCTTTGGAAAGTAATGGAAATGTAATAAATTTCTTGCTCATTGTTGGAGCCAGTGAGAATACAACAATCACTTGATCATATGTGATTTCCTGTACTGGTGTAACTCCATATTTTATGTTTTGGATCATAATTATATATAAAATGTCTTGTGAAGAGATATACTGTATAAAATGTCTACAGTAAAATATAAAAAAGATAAAATGACAGTTCAATGTATATGCCACAATTAAGACCAAAAGACAATTATTAAATGTAATGCAAAAAGAAAGCTATAAGTCAAAATACAGCTTAATGTTGAATGCCATCATGACATTGATCAAATTAAATGTAAACAATATAAAAAGTAAGCTTAATGTGACATAACTCATATTTATGGCCATTATGAGAAAGAATTATGATCAAACAGCCGACAAGAAATGATGAACTAAAAGGATATATACACCGAAATAAAAAAAATAACATCACGAGACAAAAAAATAAAATAATACAATTTAATCTTAAATAAAAAGTCATTATGCCCTTTGAATCTCATAAAGACTTTTGACTTTTTTTATAGCATTTTTTTTGTCATTATGTTTAAAAATGTAAAAAAAAAAACAATTATGCAATTATTATAACTTTTATGTCATATACTTATGATTTAGGTAAGCATGGAATATTCTATGGAATATTTTTTATATGGAATAAAAAAGAAACTCATAAAGGTTTAATAAATGAATAAATGGGGAGGTCATTTCATTTTTTGGTGAACAACCCCTTTAATAAATGAACCCATAATTGTATCAAAGCCAGATCTGTTACGGCAGCAAGAGCAGGAAACACAAATGCCCATTGAAATGATCGACAACACGGGTATGTGCTGTGTTTTGGGATTTTCTCCACATACTCTTGGCATGTTTAGTTTTAGAGCTCTACCCCCCAAAAACGGCAAAAGAGCACACCTCATTTACCTCAACCTGCATCTGTCAACTTCACAGAAGTGCTGCGTTTGCTGACATCAAGCCGCACTGTACATGATTGATGCTGTTGTCCACGGCTCGCTTTCTCCTCCAACTTTAGTAAATCACCTATCCTTTAACAGGCCATTAACACACAACACTGACAACAATCCATCTTTACAGTCACACAGCTCACAAATCCTCCGCGCAAGGATCTTGTCACCTGCCTTTGAAATTTATATTTGGGGGAATACAACAGTGCAAAAAATGTCAGAACCAAGAACTCGGCATAAAATGGGTATAAATAAATAAATATCCGTTTTGAACGATTTCCAGTCATAAATGTCATTTGTGGACTAGAGGACAAATTAATCCCAGCAAGCAGGTCGTGCGGGAAAGAAAGTTCAGAGGGACCTGCATGATATATGGTTTTATTACTAATGGAGCTTGAACAGCAGGTGGTATACAAAAATAAATAAATAAATAAATAAATGTTTCAAATCACTTTTACTTTAAGGGCGATACGTCGGCTCAGTGGTTAGCACTGTCGCCTCACAGCAAGAAGGTCGCTGGTTCGAGTCCTGGCTGGATCAGTTGGCATGTCTGTGTGGAGTTTGGATATTCTCCCCGTGTTCGTGTGGGCAGGGGTGGATTTAACCAAAAAGCGAGGTAAGCGGCCCCTTAGGGTCCCAGGAAATCTGGGGCCCCCAATAAATATCTAGAAGTCTATAAATTATACCTATAAACTATATATAACATCATTTTCTGCCATATTTTGTAGGGTGAGAGTTAAACAAATACAATTTTAACGTCATTAAAATATTATTTAATACAATCCAATATAATATGTTGTTTAATAATTAATATTACAAATTAAAATATCCATCATGGAGCAGTCCAGTGGTCAAATTTACAAAAAAAATATTTATTATTTTTAGTTGTAAATTCATTTTAAGAAAACTAATCATTTAATATGTAAAGATTGCATTCATTTAAATTGTCGAAAAGAAGATTGAGTGATATATAAAAAAAACAGACAAACAGCTATATAAATAAATATTAAATAAAAGTTGAAAGGACAGGACATGGGCCCTATGGCTATTTCTTAGGGCCCCAAAATCAGTACATTTTCCCTAACTGTACGTGTAGGTTTCCTCGGGGTGCTCTGATTTCCCCTACAGTCCAAGGACATGCGCTATGGATGAAATGAATAAAATAATTTGGGCGCAGTGTATGTGTGTGAATGAGTGTGTATGAGTATTTCCCAGTACTGGGTTGCAGCTGGAAGGGCATCCGCTGTGTAAAACATATGCTGAATAAGTTGGCGGTTCATTCCGCTGTGGCAACCCCTGATGAATAAAGGGACTAAGAAAAACGAATGAATGTGTTGTACAAAGAGTGAAGGATTAAAAACCAACAAGCTGCAAACAACTTCAAATGTACCGAGAGCTGAATGTGCTTGATTTATTTAATTGAATACATTTTCCCTTGAATATCAACATTTGGGAAATTTTATGCACTCATTACTCATTTTCATTTATTCATTTTCTTTTCGGCATAGTCCCTTTATTAATCAGGGGTCGCCACAGTGGAATGAACCACCAATTTATCCACCATATTTTTTTACGCAGCATATGCCCTTCCAGCAACAACCCAACACTGGGGACTGTGGGGGAAACCGGAACACCCTGAGGAAACCCACGCGAACATTGGGAGAACATGCAAACTTCACACAGAAATGTCAACTGACCCAGTCAGGGCTCAAATCAGCGACCTTGCTGTGAGGTGATTGTGCTTCCCACAGCACCACTGTGTCACCCCCATAACTATATATATATATATATATATGTATATATATATATATATATATATATATATATATATATATATATATATATATATATATATATATATATATATATATATACAGAAATCAGATGTACAGTTGATATCAGAATTATTAGCCCCCCTTTTAATTTTTTTTCATTTTTAAATATTTCCCAAATTATGTTGAACAGAGCAAAGAAATTTTCACAGTATATCTGATAATATTTTTTCTTCTGGAGAAAGTCTTATTTGTTTTATTTCAGCTAGAATAAAAGCAGTTTTTAATTTTTTTAAAAAACATTTTAAGGTCAATATTATTAGCCCCTTTGAGCTATTTTTTCCCCCAATAGTCTACAGAAAAAAAAACATTGTTATCTAATAACTTGCCTAATTACCCTAACCTGCCTAGTTAACCTAATTAACCTAGTTAAGCCTTTAAATGTCACTTTAAGCTGTATAAAAGTGTCTTAAAAATATCCAGTCAAATATTTATTGTCATCATGGCAAAGATAAAATAAATCAGTTATTAGAAATGAGTTATTAAAACAATTTTATTTAGAAATATGTTAAAGAAATCTCTCCGTTAAACAGAAATTAGGGGAAAAAACGGGGGCTAATAATTCAGGGGGGGCTAATAATTCTGACTTCAACTGTATACATTTATTGATATTTTTGATTTTCATTAAAATCTAGTAATAGGTAATAGGCCTACTTGTTTTATGACATATCTTCAGTAAAGAAATGGAAATTAAATGAATCAGATGAATCTTTTTTAGGCCTATAGTAAAATTCTGTTTTGTCTGTCTGATGTCTGTCTCTGAACAGACTGTCAAAATAAAATCTGAACTAGAACGGCTGTTATTACAGAAATGCAGCTTTAATATCAAATGTAATTTTATTTCTTACTTACCTCTTTCCCTACCTATTAATAGGGGTGTCATTTATTTTTAAATTATTTTTCATATATTCAAACACAATAATTCATTTAAAATGAAAGCTTCATCAATTAAAGATCCCACCAGCAGGAGTCGCTAGTCGACTGCAAAACAATTGAGCTAAGTTTAGCAAGACTTGAGTGAGTGTACCTTCCCTCCTCAAAATCCACTCAGTTAATACATTTGGATTAAAACCAGGTGCAATTTAGTCACGTATCGAGTGGATGCTTCATCTTAAAAGAGCATGTCAGTTTAAAGAAAATCAGTGAGTGATCATTTATTCCTTTTGGTGAGTGTGGCTTTACCTTATGCCATTCAAATCTGATTGAAAATGTAGTTCAGATGTTCATCAGTCAAACGGTTGAAGATTTGTAAAAGAGATCACGTACAGCTCACTGTTTACCGAGATGAAGTGTAAATGATTAATAATGGCTAATATAAAGATGAAATAAGAAAAGAGCTGGGTCATTTCATGTCAACTCAGTCAGAAGTTAGATATAGGCTAAGAGTTGTAATTTTTATAATAGTTGTTCAGCTGAAAGAAAACATATGAATGTCATGGATGTTATTTACGGAGGTCAAAATGGGAATGTATTTCTGTGTGGAGTTTACATGTTCTTCAATGTTCGCGTTGGTTTACTCAATGTCCTCTTTCCCCCATAAGTCCAAAGACGTGCTATAGGTGAATTGGGTAGTCTAAATTGTCCATAGTGTATGTGTGTGACTGAGTGTGTATGGATGTTTCCCAGTGATGGGTTGCAGCTGGAAGGGCATCTGCTGCAGACATCCCAAGTCTCCCGGAATTTTTCCCAACTTGGGATGTCTGCTGACTAAAACATATGCTGGATAATCATTCCGCTGTGGTGACCCCTGATTAATAAAGGGACTAAGCCGAAAAGAAAATGAATGAATGAAAATAGGAATGTTCACCTGAGATTTATAACCAGATTATAGACGGGAATATTGAATTTAGAAAGAGCAGCATACTTATTATATTTTTACATACAGGCCCGTAGCCTGTCTGGTAAAAGGGGTGGTTGTTTTTCTCAAATAGTGGACGTTTTTGCAGTTTTGCAGTTTCTATTTAATTATAAGATTTAAATAATGCATTTTAGTGAATCTTTAGGAAATATTTTTGGTACATCAAAAAGTGTGGTTATGGTGACCATTCAATTGACTAGTACAGCTAAAATTAAAGCTTATTGTAAATATTTAGAATAAAGAAATATGAATTAATACTTTAATTTTAAATACAAATGTATCACATCATATATCATTAGGAAAAAATAAGAATCTGTCAAAGTTTTAAGGTAAAAACTGTGGCCTATTGTCATTTAAATCAGTGTTTTTCAACCACGTTACTGGAGGACTACCAACACTGCATGTTTTGGATGTCTCCTTTGTCTCACCTATGTCAGGTCTTTCAGTCTCTGATAATGAGCTGATGATCTGAATCAGGTGTATTTGGTTAAGGAGACATGGAAAATGTAAAGAGCTGGTGGTCCTCTAGGAACATGGTAGAGAAACACTGATTTAAATAACAAACTGACCAGCACATTCAACTTTTATCAGTCAGAATTTGGCCATTCGAATAATAAAAAAATTAAAACTTTAATATAATATGATATAATATAATATAATATAATATAATATAATATAATATAATATAATATAATAATGTAGAACTTCACAATTTTTGTAGCCTTTTTTGTAAAAAGTAAATTTGAAAAATCATGAATAAAAACAATAGCCAAATTAGTTCAAATTAATTGTAATATGGGACACTTTTGGTGCTTGACACCTTTTTATTGATCAGATTTCGAATAAAATTTTTCTCATAACAACAACACAGTAGGTCAGTAGTGAAAGATGACTTGTGTCAGATTGTATGTTTTCTTGCACAGCTGGATGTTGAAAATAATTAATATTTGTTAGCATTGGCCAAAACTGATTAGCAACAACAGCCCACAGAGGATTCTGCTTGGTTTCAAAGACTTTTTCAATGGGTTATTTTCACTATTTATGATAGCATAGAGGACAAATGAGTTCATGCATTTGACAAATTCTGGACCCTTGTCAGTGTAATGTGAAGTGGGACGCTGACAAGGGAGGTGCGGATCCAAACACAGGTTTATTAAACAGAATGGTCAGGCAAGCAACAGTCAACACATGAGCAAACAGATGTATACAGGCAATCCAGAGTCGTGGTCATAAAACAGGCAGATGGTCAAAAGGCAGGGAGCAAGCAACGTAAGCAAACAAACCAAAGCGAGGGTCAAAAACAAGGCAAAGCAAGGAAAACACATCGTGATGTTCACAATCAGTTCAACAAGACTCAGCAATGAGGGTGTCAGAATGAACCGCATATATGGGAGTGTAATCAGTCCATGAGCAGCATCAGCTGTGGAAGTGTAATCATTGGAGACTTGAAGTAGGTGTGTGTGTGTGTTGC